>NC_073745.1:267765025-268065025 GCF_029784135.1 Toxorhynchites rutilus septentrionalis
ACTTTTGTGACGTGACAACACCTGTCTTTTTGCGGGTTCCGACCTTTGAACATTAATGTTGTATTTTCAGTTCCGTTTCAAAACATACAAATAAACTTTGTTCTATGATTTGTCAATGAAAGATGAACGTTGATTCCTGTATACTCAGTTTTTCAAAAAACTCGCAAGAATATGCATTTTGACGGCATGCATTTTGTGACGTGACAACGCGCTCTGTGCGAATAAACGGTCTCCACGAAGCGTTGTCACGTCACACAACTAATAAGCTGTATTAAAAAAGAATTTCACCGTATTGTAGCAAGCGATATACTATTTTTTATGTTTTTTATTACTCTGAATACTTCTTACTCTCCTCTAAGATCTCCCCTTCCCCTTCCAAAAGTCTATAGGGGAAGGTGGTCCTAATGCAACCGGTGGTCCTGAACCTACCCTCTTTTGTATTGTGTCAAATGAAAGATGTCATAACGCTGACAATTTGATAATATGGTGACTTTTTCTGGATCTCTTCATTCTAGCTTTTTAGCGCCATTTAACGTTTTCATTCCTTCAAGAGCAGAGATGAAATATAGTCGACCTGTATGCAAAATGAGTTCTATGTTCTTTTAGATTGTGAAACATTGCGGAACAAGACAATTTTAATTGTTTATGGTATGTTCATCAAAATAAAAAAAAAAATAATAATATAAATTTAAATCTAGCTGTTACCTGTAATACACGGTATGCCTTTATTTTGGAAAAGTCGGGGTGGTCCTAAACCGACCTCCAGTATCGTTATTGTTTAACACGTTCACTCCAGCGCTTGCCATCAATGGCTAGCACAATCCTAGTTCATCGAGTGGCGCTCACTACAGGGGGAACACATTTGATTTTGCTATCAGAAACTTTTGATAAACTCTTTGACGTTGACTTTGATCGTTGATCGTTGATGTTTGCGTGTGCATTTGTATGTGCACTTTCTTTGTATAACTCCACACACATCGCTCTAAGGCTTTTCACTCAAACATTATCTCCTTCTCACTTAAATCCTATCTCTCACTATTGTCTTATATTTGCTTTATACTTTTATTCAAAAAGGGTTTTATTCATTTCTCGTCACTCCACGCGTGCATCCGCGTCGAGTGTCATACAAGAACTGTCTTAATGCTAGTTACATGTGTCTTAAGCTAACTTAGCCAACAGTTTGTGGAGAGTTTCATTGGGAGGAGCCAAGTCGATTTCAAAGGGGAATAGCCAATCAATCGAATGCAGTGTTCGATGTGAATGGTGTCAAGAAATAAAATTGCTTACTGCGCTCATAAGCGCGCATATCGATTTCATGGGAAATCGTAAAGTGTCACGACGACTTTGTGTACGGTCGCGTATTTAATCAGAATAGAACTGGGTTTGTTTTGGTTTCTGGTTTATTGCCTTTAGCTGCGCGCGACATGATGTAAGGGTGCATTCATATCGCCCGCGCATGTTGGCATGGACGAATGTGGGAGAAAAACAATTAACGAAATAATGCAGTTGCGCTTGAGGAATGTTTCGTGGGAATCGTAAATTGAAGTGACCACGCATGAGTCATTTATTTTGAAACAATCAACTGCTTATGAGGAGAAGGATAATTTGTATATTGGGAGTTTTAAGATGGACTTTGGAACGGGGTTTGAAATCATACTACACCATCCCTCTTTAAGAGAATGATGTAATGCAATGGAATCATTCTTAGTATTCAGATTATGGATTAATTATTCCTTGGCTTCTCTCAATGTTACAAATATTTTATAGACTTTTTATAGGTTTCTAAACTTTTATTTTCCAAAGCTGTTGGTATATTGTAAACAATGGTATGTGGTTTTGTATAATATTGGTAATTTGATATATTTCTAAAGATTTCTATAAATAATTGTAATATAATTGGTTTTTGCGAATGAAGTAACTTCTCTAAAAATGAATGTTGTTTGATTTTATATTTTTATCAATCTGTTTTTGTGTACTGTCTGTGTATGTTCTGTTTTGGGGTTCTGAATCCTGCAGTTTGTATCTAGTATTTCTTGAACTATATATGGTCCGTCATAGAATGGATCAAGTTTTCTTCTGTTTTCTATTTTTAGATAAACTTTGTCGTTTACTGTTAAATGAATTGGATTAATGACATTTTCTGAGTTTTTTGCTCTTTGAATTTTCTGCTCAATTAATTTGGTTCTTGCTATTTCATTAGATCGTTGTAATTTAAATTTTAGTTCTTTACTATATTGTTCAAAATTATATATTGGTTCAGTTCCTTTTTCAAATAATTCTTGTGGTAATTTAGCTTTAGTTCCAAAAATTAATTCATGAGGGGTAAATTCATGGTGTGAATGTGGGGTTGTGTTATAATTGAAAGCATAGAATTTTAACCATTCATCCCAATCCGATTGATGTTCGTTAACGAAAGATCTCAGGTATTCATTTAAACATCTGTGATTTCTCTCCAAAGAACCAATCGTCTGAGGGTGATAGGCTGTACTAAATTTTTGTTCAATTTTAAGCATTTCACAGATCTGTTCAAAGACTTCGTTATTATACTCAGTTCCTTGATCAGAACGTAAAGTTAAAAATGTTCCGTAAGTTAAAATAAAATTGTCTACTAATGCTTTAGCAATTACGTTTGCTTCTTTAGTAGGTACTGGAATTAATACGACATATTTCGTTAATTCGCATTGAATACTAACTACATATCTATTGTTGTTGTTACTTTTTGGTAATGGTCCAACTGTATCTATTGAAATACTTTCGAATGGGTGATTTGGTGTTGTAGTAACTACTTGTTTTTCTTTTGTATGCTTTATGACTTTGTTTCGTTTGCATAATTCACAGGCCTTGATGAATTCTGCAATCGATCTTTTCATATTGCTCCAATTATACACTTCTCTAATTTGAAGGTACAACTTATGTTGACCAATGTGACCTCCTGTAGGGGTGTTATGGTAATCATTCAATACTTTTTGGATGTCTTTTATTTTTGTTAAAAACATTGGTGGATTGTAAATAATAATTTCTATTGAATACACTTGAGTATTCGCTAATATTTTAAAGTTTTCAATTGATATCATTTTAAATATTTCGTCTTTTGTCGACAGCGCTAATTTCTTTTGGTTCATTTTAATCATTGTTCCTTCTATTTTCAGAAGTGCAGATTCTAATGTCTGACTTCCATGTAAAATTTGTTGATGCATTTGGGCAATAATTTTATTGTTTTTCTTTAAATAAAATATCATTCCATATTTGTCGACGCGTGTTTCGAGTTTAATTAATTTCTTCGTTTCTGATGGATTATTTGTCATGTACGTAGAGAAGTGATCAGTTTCTCGTGGTACAGAAATTTGATTATCAGATGTTTTCATATTTGAATTATTTTTCGAATTACGAGTCATCGCTCTTGTGCTTACTCCTAATATATTTAAATTTTTTAATTCATCAGAGGAGGTTACTATTCTTGATAAAGCATCTGCTCCTACATTTGATTTTCCTGCTATGTATTCAATTGTAAAGTCATATTCTTCTAAATCAAGACGCATTCTAGTTAATTTTGAAGTTGGATTTTTCATACCGAATAAGAAAACTAACGGTCTATGATCCGTTTGTACTAAAAATTTTCTACCGTACAGGTAAGGTTTGAAGTAATTAATAGCCCAATGTATGGCTGTTAATTCTTTTAGAATCACTGGTTTATTCTTTTCACCAGGTGTAAAAGTTTTGCTTGCAAAAGCTATTGGTAAATTTCCATGTTGTGTTTGTTGAGACAATACAGCTCCACAACCTATATCTGAAGCATCTGTTGTTAATATAAATTGCTTCGTAAAATCTGGATATTGTAATAATCTTGGTGACATTAATGAATTTCTTAGGGTGTTGAATGCATTTTGACAACTATTGGTCCATATAAATTGTGAATTTTTCTTCAATAGTTGATTAAGGGGATTTGCTATTAATGCAAAATTTGGTACGAATTTACGATAATAATTACAAAATGCAACGAATCTTCTAACTTCGTCTGCATTTTTAGGAACTGGATAATTTTGAATAGTTGAAAATTTGGAATCATCTGGTAACATGCCATATTCTGTTATTTTATGACCTAGAAAGGTAACTTCAGTGCTAAAAAATTTGCATTTCTGCGCATTTAGCTTCAAATTGTAATATCTTAATCTTTCAAAAACTTGATTTAGATTTGAAATATGATGGTTTACAGAACATCCTACGACTATAATATCGTCGATGTAAATGAAAGCTAATTCTGGGGTTAAACCAGCCATTGCAATTGTCATCATACGTTGAAAACTGTTTGGACTTATATTCAATCCAAACGGTAATCTTGTATATTGATAATGTCCGTTTTGTGTTGAAAATGCCGTAAATTTTCTAGACTCATTGTCCAAAGGTATTTGATGAAAACCTGACATGAGATCTAATGTTGAAAAATATTTTGCTCTGCCAAGTTGATCTAAAATATCGTCAATTCTTGGTAGAGGAAATTTGTCTGCTAAAATTTTTTTATTTAGTTGTCTAAAATCAACGACTAAACGCCATTTTTTGTCATTATTTTGGGATTTTTTCGGTACTAGAAGTATAGGAGAGTTGTATGGTGAAACTGAAGGTTCCACTATATTACTCTCTAACATTTTGTTTACCTGTTGATTAATTTCGGTTTGTTGCGCATGAATCGTCTTGTAATTAGGAATATATACAGGAACTTTATCACTTAGAACAATGTTCTGTGAATAGAAATTGTTTTGAGTAACATCCTCCTCTGGAAGACAAAATATGTCTTGATAATCATTAATTAATTTTTTAAATTTATCTTTAGCATATGGAGGAATTTTGTCCGTGTTTATGCTTTTAAAAATCTCTTCGGATCTCTTATTATTAATATTTTTGGTATTTACATTAAGAATAGAATAATCGTTTAAAATACTTAATGTAGGCTTAAATTTAGAATAATGTATGTACAAAGGTTTATTCGTAGTATTTACAAATTTTACATAAGGCTTTAAAGGTGAAATTATAGTGTTACCACAGAAAACTCCTGGGTAAATTTCTTCTGAATGGACTACCATATCCTCTCTAATGTTTAAATATGGTATCCTTCTGATAACTTCACTACGACTTGGTAGCATGAAGCCTTCATTTAAGTTGTCTTCTATTGGTACTGAAATTTGTATATTGGCTATATTAAATGTAAGTAGCCAATGTTAATCTCAAATCAAAAATAATCTATTAAACATTTATAATTTATTAAAAAATCTCGACCTAGAATACCATCAGCCGTAATTGGTAAGTCTGCGGTAACTAGGTGAAAATCGTGATTTAAAGTTAATGTATTATTAAAGCATAAAGATGTATTTGTTAAACCTAATGTTTCTACACTATTTTCCGTAATGCCGGTTAATTTAATCTTATTGTTAGTATTTACATGTTGATTTGGGAGAATATTTCGTGCTTTGAACAACGAAATATCTGCACCGGTGTCAATGATCAAGTTGCATATTTTATTTCCAGTCATGTGCACTTTGACTTGGATAAAATTTGATGCATTTAAATTTAATGTCAAAATCGGTATGCCTGTCCGTAACAATTGTTCAGTTAGTCGACATCTGTTAGCAATTGTTACTGGTTGGCTAAAAAATAATCGGTATTTGCTTGATTGTTCCCATTATTTGCAATATTGTTGTTGAACGGTACCATAGCTTGGCAAGTATTATCTGATTCGTTTTGTGGGTGAAATCCATTATTGTTTGCATGATTATTCAGTCGAGGAATGTCTTGCTGATTTACTACGTACATTCTCGCTGGTACATTATTTCTATTGAAATTTCTGTTAACGTTTCTGTTTTGATTTTGATTGAAATTTCGTTGAAAAGGGTATTGTTGTAAATTTTGATTGAAATTTGGTTGTTGTCGGGAATTTTGGATTGAATTTCTATTAGTAGGATACTGATGGTTAATGGGATATTGTCGGTTGAGGTTTCTATTGAGGTTATTTGGATATCTTGCTTGATATCTTCCATGGAAATAATTTCTTTGATTATTTCTTTCATAAACCATAGGGTTTCTGTAATTGAAATTTCGGTTTGTGTTATAATGATTTGGTTGTCTAGCCTTAATCGACTGCAGTACGACTGCGTTTGAATCAGTATTGTCCTTTTCATTTTCTACCATTACGTTGATGGCCTCTTGTAAATTGTCGAATTTGCCAATTTTCAGCATCATTTTGGTCTCTCTGTTGGGTGTTTCTTTGATAAGTGTTTTGATCGCTACCTTTTGAGACATTTTCCTTGCGACTGTGTCGGGAATTTGTTCTCTTATATAGGTATCTTTGAGCTTATCTGTCAATTCATCGAGTTGTTTAGTGAATTTCTCGATTTCATTTGTCGATTTGAGTCTCAAATTCATCAGATTAGCTAAGGCTATGTCTGAATTTGATTTCTCTTCGCAATTTGTTTGGATTTTTGCGACTATTTCGTCATAATCCGTTGGAGATATTGAGAATAAATTTCTCGCTTTTCCAGTTAATTTTGTTAGTATAATTTGAATTGCGGCTGCTTTGCTTTCGATTGGAACTATGGTCTTTGCCAAGTTCACCGCGTCTATAAATGATTTAACACCACTTGCGTTTCCGTCATAAGTGGGTATCAGCGTTGCTAATTCAGCGGCTGTTTTAATATTAAGAGCCATGTTGGATACTTTGTGTATTTTAATATACCAAATTAAAATTTTTGTCAATATTTTAAATTTAATTTTTCTTTGTTTTAAATTAATTTCACTTTTCACTCTCAATAGTGAATCGTCAGTGCTTAATTTATAGGGTTTTAGTAAACCACTTGATTTACCAAGTGTCTCTGGTTCACTATCGTATTCCCTTTGTATTACTTCTGATTCATCTAAAATTTTGATGGCCTTCTGATATATTTGTTTCAGTGCACCATAAGTTTCAACTTCGTCATTCCAGACCTAAGCTCCAAGTCTATACTCGAAAGATTTTAGTATTGTTCGATATTTGGCTAAGTTTTCTTGTAACTGTTGCCTTTTGACTTCAATATTATGTAAAGTTCTTGGTCTGTTTTTATTTTTGTTCAAATTCTGATATCCCTTTTTCAGATATGATTCAATTTCTTTGAGTTGTTCCATTTAGGAAGACTCATTTTTATTCATAAATTCTCAGAATTTTATCTTTTCGGACTAATGGTAAGAACAAATTTGCGAAAAAATATATATATATTATTTTATTGATTATTTTTCATTTGCCTTCTATTCCTTTTTGCTTCGGCCAATCTTTGTCGTCTTCTCTCTTTCTGGCCGGGAAGTTTTAGCCACGTAATCGGATCACATCCGGGTAATTCATCTATTCTGTCTAGTAATTCTTCATACGATTCGAGTTTAGTATTTTCTCCAAATACTACTATATCAGGTGCGAAAGCTCCTTCGCCCTTTCCTTTGCTTACATCGGCTAATAATTTCAGAAAATCTTCAAAATCGTCTTTAATCATTTTTATAAGATTTTTGAAGTAGAGGTAAAAAAAAATAATATATAATTTTCGTTATATTATTTTCTTATGATATTATTTCTTTGCTGTAATTTTTGTATATTAAGTTATTCTATTAGCGGCCATTCATATATAGTCTAAAGCTTTAGGCAATTGATGCCATAGTTTGTGCCGACTGTGCAGCTTTCAGTGCTTCTTTACGTACACACTGCTTATAATTCTTGTATAGTTTAATGAAAGCAAATATTAATAAAATCGCAAGTATAATCCATAATAATAACTCTTGCGTTTCGTGGAATAAAGTGTGTTGTTCCACGTGGTTTAGGATATTTACTTGTGGGTCTCCTGTATTTTGAATAGTTTTCTTGTCAAACAGGCCCATTTCTACTTTCTCGAAGCATATTCAATTAATTACATGCATTGTTTTTCATTATGCATTATACATTATAGTCATTGGTAAATGTATCGAAATTTATTGTTTCTATACCGAATATATTATTATCAAAACTCATTATTTGGAAATAATTTTTATAAATACTTTGTAACCGAGGGTATGTAATTCGAACACTTCATAAAGAAACATATAATCATTCTAGCCTATGCGTTCAGTTCGATAAGTGCTGTACGTTTTATTTTGATATACATCAGTTTCAATTGCTTACTTCATATCGTCGGTTTCATTCCAGATTTAGCTCCTTCTGCTCTCTGTTGGTCCCGCCTGTCAGTTCCTTATTGCTGACAATGGTCTCGCCTTCCGATGTTCCTGCTTCTGTTCATTTATCTTCGCGTTACACTTTCCGCTGCTGCTCTTGCTGTTTCTCCTTATTAAGGTTAACTTTTCATTTTATTCACATGGGAAAATAAGTTGTCTCTGTTGATTTTCTCCCAGCACTTTTGGTTTGATCTTCATTGAAATTATTTTCGTAAGGAGTTTTTTTTTTTTTATTTTGTTTCCCTCCTATTCAGTGTCAGTATTTATATTACACCGCTTTTCTGGCACTTTTCCGATCACATTGTTTGTAACACTTTTTGAATTTCTCCCAGCACTATTTGTTTAGATTTCGCTATTGTTCCAATGTTTGCTGTTCGAATTATCACTCGCCTGTTGGCACGACACTTAATATTCACTATTTAAGCTTGTCCAGTTGTCCATAATAAATATATATTTCATATATATTTTTTTTTCAGTCTGCGCTAAAGTTGATTACACAAACTTCGGGGATTTTTCTCCCTTTCCTTAACTTTTCTTCTCATACTTTTATTTTGGCTTTTCCATTGAGCTGTGGCGGTAATTGCACTCAAGTTTACCACTCGCCATGTAATTATATAGTTTATATTGTAATGCCAATAATATTGTTCACATCACCAATATTGTTCATCACACGCGGCCTTGTACTTATTTTCAATATTCTTCACATAAATCACTTCCGAAGATTGCAGGTTTAATTTCACGGTCGCCATGTCTTATATTTGCTTTATACTTTTATTCAAAAAGGGTTTTATTCATTTCTCGTCACTCCACGCGTGCATCCGCGTCGAGTGTCATACAAGAACTGTCTTAATGCTAGTTACATGTGTCTTAAGCTAACTTAGCCAACAGTTTGTGGAGAGTTTCATTGGGAGGAGCCAAGTCGATTTCAAAGGGGAATAGCCAATCAATCGAATGCAGTGTTCGATGTGAATGGTGTCAAGAAATAAAATTGCTTACTGCGCTCATAAGCGCGCATATCGATTTCATGGGAAATCGTAAAGTGTCACGACGACTTTGTGTACGGTCGCGTATTTAATCAGAATAGAACTGGGTTTGTTTTGGTTTCTGGTTTATTGCCTTTAGCTGCGCGCGACATGATGTAAGGGTGCATTCATATCGCCCGCGCATGTTGGCATGGACGAATGTGGGAGAAAAACAATTAACGAAATAATGCAGTTGCGCTTGAGGAATGTTTCGTGGGAATCGTAAATTGAAGTGACCACGCATGAGTCATTTATTTTGAAACAATCAACTGCTTATGAGGAGAAGGATAATTTGTATATTGGGAGTTTTAAGATGGACTTTGGAACGGGGTTTGAAATCATACTACACTATCAAACTTTTTTTTTATTCCTCTTCGCGCACCCATGGTTATATGCCAACATTACCATTCACGATCGTATTGTGGGATTTCATGCCATTCCCGGTCTTTTATTTACGCTTTTAACGAACCGGAAGTCCCCATCCTCGATTCCAAAATGGCATCGGAATACGATATTCGACTTCCGCTGGTAAGCCCATATCGTATGGGGTTTCCATATTTTTAGCATTCAATACTACCATCAGCAAACCGGAAGTTACAATAAGATTATATCTTAAATTATGAAATCTACGTTCATATATTGTTGATAAAACATAGGAGAAAGGTGATTTGTATGTTTTGAAACGAAACTGTAATTAATCAAATTAAGCATTAATTTTCAACAGTCCGAAACAGAAAAAAGTCAGGTATTGCCGCGTTAATATTTGACAGACAACAAGCCAATCTTGGGGGTCTTCGTAGCCACTTGGTTACGCGTTCGCTTACCAAGCGATCGATCGTGAGTTCAAACTCAGGGCCCTCAATTGACCATCTTTGTGTTGTTATAGAATAACTACGTCCACGCAACCATCATCAGCGATGGAAATCGATCCACGGTGGAACAAAGATCGATTCATCCATACAACTGCTCTGCTCTGCAAGAAACATCGGGCTGCTGTTCTATAAATAACTCAACAATGATCAATATCAACTGTCTCCGCTGTCCGGTCTGCTGAACAATGGATGAACAGAAAGAGTACCCTTACGCCTGAATGGCTACTACTGTGTAATTTACCATAATGTAATGGAACAGAAAACTTAACGCCTAAATGGCAACTACTAACTACTGTGTAATTCACAATTCATAGAAACATAAACATATGTACATGTACACGATTAAACCCGGCTCTGTTACAGCTAAATGCTAATGAGCCTAATAAATAAATGGGATAAAAAAAAAAAGCCAATCTTGTTGGAAATTTTCTTAATTTTATTATAACATCGTTTAGTTTTGTGTGCATTATTCATGAAAACGCAAAAAAAGTGTTTGTAGTGAGTCAAAATATTGTTACGTCACACTGAAATGGATCGTATACTTTTCGTGACGTGACAACAACTTCTGGAGACAGTTGATACTCCTCTACTTGTGGACCGATCTCAACCAAATTTTGTGGGTTGTTGACCTTCATTGTTTGCTCAGAGAAACCCAAGTATAAAAATGTTTGAACCTATGTTCATCTGATAAACCAAAAAAACGCTCTATTTTTGTGACGTGACAACGCTTCAAAATACCTGTTTTTCAAATGCTTGTTTCTCATAAATTACAAAATGAAACGTAGGTCTACCCGCGGCTCTTCAAACAAACATTTAATTACCCATTCAATGGAATATAGCCATTGAAGTTTGGTTAAGCATGTGCAGAAATATCTCAAGAAACATAAAAAAAGTGAAAACCTAAAATATTTTAAATATTATTATTTAGTTTTTTAAACTCGCCTCTCTCAAAGGTTGGTACATAAAAATTAAATTTGTTACAAAAAATTTATGATATAACTAGTGCTTATTCAAATAACGTTTTCAATTTTCTCCTAAAACTAGATTTGAAATTTGATTCTCTGGTGCATAACCTCATGGAATGGGTCTAATGAAAGTACCGGATTGAGTTCATCCGACGAACACGAAGTGTTTAAAGATGTTTAACTTATTCGTACCGGGCTGGAGCTGGCAGTACGAACAAAGCATCGAGCGTTATCGCTTGACCATTTTCGCCATGGCTCTTGCAAATGTATTGGTAAGGGCGTCGAATTTTTTTTTGTAGAAGACTTAATAAACGTAAGATTCAATGAAAGTTTGTTCCATTGATTAGCACACAATCGCTAATGTAGTGCGTAAATTCGAACAAACCGAATCCGTAGCGGATATTGTGAAACCTGTGCATCATCGTAATGTGCGTTCGGCCGAAAATATTGCTGCTGTTGCTGCCAGTGTGGGGGATGACCCGAATGTTTCAATTCCACGGCGTGCTCAGCAATTGGGCTTGTCAAACACATCATTGTGGCGAATTTTGCATTTGGACTTGCACCTACATCCATATAAAGTCCAACTGGTACAAAAATTAGAGCGTGGTGACCATGGAATGCGTCGGGCATACGTCGATTGGGTGAACGAACAACAGCAGCAAAATTATGAATTTTCGCATCAATTCAGCGATGAGGCACATTTCGAGCTCGGTGGCTATGTGAACACCCAAAATTTCCGTATATGGGGCTCAGAAAATCCACACGTGATTGTTGCATCCGCCAAAAGTCCCTTTTTTTGCGCATTATGGTCTGGTGGAGTCATCGGGCCGTATTTCTTTGAAAATGAGGACGGCGAGACGGTAACTGTGAATGGTCAGCAGGACGGCGCCACGTGCCACACAACACGACCGAACATGGTCATATTGCGAACGAAATTTGAGGGACGCATAATTTCGCGTTTTGGTGATGCCAATTGGCCGTCCAGATCATGCAATTTGAACCCGATAGACTTTTTTTGTGGGGTAATGCGAAAGACCGTGTCTATGCCAACTCTCCGCAAACTCTTGAACATTTGAAAGACAACATTCGTGGAGTTATGACCGAGATACCGCCCCATATGCGCCGAAAAGTCATCGAAAATTACCTGTTCCGGATCAAGGTGTGCGAGGAAGCCCTAGGTGGACATTTGAATGATGTTGTATTTCACACATAATGGCATAAACCAAACTTTAATTTGAAATAAAAGTTTCATCGAAATTCGAATTCTAAGTGTGTTTTATTTCAATTTACTTTCGGAATTTAAAGTTGGAAAACCCTGTAGATCTGTTTTTCATCGCCATCCGAAATAAGTTTATTTTTAATGCGTACGTTATTTAAAAACCTGGAAGGAAACTAAGTTGTAGTTTTGCTTGATTAGATTTAGAGTCATTTACCAGTGTACACCATTTGTTTTTTTCTGGTTTAGTGCATAATACTACGTCTCTAATACTGAAAATTGAAATAATCAATGACGAATATTGCAAAAAGGCAATGCAATGCGTTTAATGATGTACTGAGGCTTTGGTTTTTTTTTTATTATTTTCCATTCAAAAGACTCTTCAACTTCATACCAACATTGTTACAATCTCCTTACATCCCATCCTAATGAAAATGTGTCACCCTTCTAAACTCGAGTCTACCGCGAATAATCGGTTTCCTATTTTATTCACCATAGAATTAAGGAAACATGTTTACATTTCCTAGTAAAAATATAGTTGAAAGCTTGGCTCCTTTAAACCTATGTAACTGAGACTGTAAAAACGGAATTATAAAAAAAACTTCATACCAATGGCATTCCACCCCAAGTTTCTGCAATTATCCCAGAATCGTGATACTGAAGTTGCAAATGCTTGTTTCATTTTTAACGCCATTCTAGTGGTTCACCATAATGATCCGCTTAGATTCATTCGCCACCACACATGTGATCCCGCCATGGTGGTTTCTTCTTGAACCACTAACTATGGCGTCTTACTGGTTGGCTGGAGATGCCTGCTGGAACCGTTCTGTTCCAGGGTTTGGATTTCATGAGAGCGGTTCCACAAGCCAAGCGTGTCGAACTGCTCGTTCTGTGTGCTTGTAAGCTTGAGTGTCACATTGTTTATACAAAGTTGAGAGAATAATAGGGCGAAGAAGGGTTCCATATGCTACGGCAGAGCTCTGAACAATGATCAACACATTCCAGATTCCCGACTTTGACGCGTCTAATTTTTAACGACTCCCAAACTGGCATACCAATTTGACGGCCGTCATCCCAACCGACGGATCCCTTCGGCATTTGAAGCGAGGAACAAGCCACACATAAAACGCCATCGTTATGACTCCAGAGGACCTGTTGCATGCCAAGTGTTTAACAAACACATTCCTTTCAATCATATAATTCACCCGACGCCGCCGAGCGCTTCTCTAGGTTTGTTTTTATTGGAATTTTGACGGATCGTATGATGACGTTCAGCGTTCGGCGTTCAGGCCCAGCGCAAAACACCAAACAAACCGATGCATGAATCGACGATAGGGTCGATGTCACTTTGCTTCGCTTAGAATACGGCTTAGTTCGCCTTATCTCGTGTCGAGCACTTCGCGCGCGCGTTGTGCAGTGCCATTGGATCGCGTTTTATCGGCCTTTCGGAACGCGTTTTTATCGCGCCTTAGGAATTGCATCACAAGGCGAAAATTAAACACGATGAAGCACCATATTTTCATTTTTCATCATTTAACGACGATAGTTTCCTTCCATAACCTAGTTACGGGGTTGAATTTCATTAATTGTTGAGGGAATGATGAATCTACTTTTTTTTTCGTTTCTCACTTTCGATTCTCGCAAAAAAAAAAATCGGTACATCCTACACTTTTTCTTTAAAAAGGCGAAAAATGCAAGCCAGACCGCTGAAAATGTGAATGGTGTTTCTGGTGCGGGTGGATATTGTAACAGTAAAAAACGTACAATTTAATATTTTTTTTATTTTTTCCTAATGTTTTAATTTTTGATTTTTTTTTTTCATTTTTCTTCATATTTTTTTTAATGCAATACATTAAATTAAGATCTCTACTGTCAACAAATGGACCGTTTGGAGTTAGCGATTGACCAGAAACGTCCTGAATTGGTCAACAGAAGAGGTGTTTTGTTCTATCAGAACAACGCAAGGTCACACAATTCCGAGAGCTTGATTGGGATGTTTCAATGCATTCATCATACAGTTCGGACCTGGCACCAAGCGATTACCACCTTTTTCTCGCATTGCAAAATTTCGAGAGTGATAATAAATTGGGATCATGAAGCTGCCTTTAGAATGGCAACCAATTTTTCAACAAAACGGGGCATATTTGACTCAAATCGGACAAGAAAGAAATCTTCCGAACACTTTATTTTTTAAATGTAAATTTACGGAAATTTAATGTTATATATGATTGAATAATAAAAATTCTGACTTTCTTTTGGTTATAGGCTTTATTTCAACATCATTTACAGCTATCGATGCACCCTATAATTCATAATACTAAGCATTTGCAATAAATGTGACTGTCACAACCAGTGATAAAATATTTGCGTTAGTAAATTCCGTAATAAACAAGCATCGTGTAGTGTTCAGTTTTTGTAGATAATAATAGTTCACAAATAGGAGTACAAGGACAATCCAATTCTGGAGCTATAATAAAGAAGGTCCATTTGTTAAAAAATGCTTGTAAGCTCTTTTCTTACAAAACGTAGGTCCGAAAACGTATCCCAAAATCAGTGGAAAATCGTAACTCAAAAACGAAAAAAATCACTTTGATTTTTAGATATGTTTTGCAAAATATCCTCAACTTCCAAGAAAAAAATATAGACAACCTATTGCCCCTGGTCCCGAAACCATGTAAACTATAAAATACAATCAATGATTACGAAGCAAAATCCATTTTTTTGCGAGTGTTACATTTTACCAAAAAAGACTAAAGGGTGTGTCACATCAAATTGCATCACGGAAAAAACGTTGTAGAAATTTAATTTTTAGGAATTATATCTTCAGCTTTCGCTTATAATCAGATAAGAGTGTATAGATCACGTTGGCCATGCTTCACTGTCAATTTTTCGTAAATTTGGAAAAATGTCGTCGAACGAAAAAGAGCGTCGTGAATTAATCCTGCGCACACATTTCGAGAATCCGGAGTTGTCACATCGGGACATCGGTAAGATGCTGGGAATCGTCCAATCCACGGTCAGCAGAGTACTAGAACGATACTTCGAGAACCTAACCATCGACCGGAAGGTGAAGAACGGCAAAAATGGATGCTCCGTCAGTGAAAAAGATCACAAGCGCGTAGTTAAGCAGTTTAGACGTGATCCGAGAAGTTCGGTCCGGGATGTCGCCAATAAGCTGAATTTGTCAAGTTCATTCGTCCAGCGGACCAAACAGCGGGAAGGCCTGCGTACATACAAGGTTCAGAAGGCTCCTAACCGCGACGAAAGGCAAAACATGGTGGGTAAGACGCGAGCCCGGAAGCTGTACACCGAAATGCTGACGAAGCCGCATTGCCTGGTAATGGACGACGAAACCTACGTCAAAGCGGACTTTCGTCAGCTGCCGGGCCTGTTGTTCTTCTCCGCAGAGGACAAATTCAGCGTTCCGGAGGAGATTCGCAAGCAGAAACTATCCAAGTTTGCCAAAAAGTACATGGTGTGGCAAGCGATCTGCTCTTGCGGAAAGCGGAGCGCCCCCTTCGTGATGACCGGCACGGTAAACGGCCAGGTTTACCTTAAGGAGTGCCTACAGAAGCGCTTACTACCACTATTGAAACAGCACGAGGGCCCGACCATCTTCTGGCCGGATCTCGCTTCGTGCCACTATTCAAAGGACGTGTTGGAGTGGTACGAAGCCAACGGGGTCACCTTCGTGCCAAAGGAAATGAACCCGCCCAACGCGCCAGAGCTTCGCCCAATAGAGAAATATTGGTAAACCTGCCCGTTTACCGTGCCGGTCATCACGAAGGGGGCGCTCCGCTTTCCGCAAGAGCAGATCGCTTGCCACACCATGTACTTTTTGGCAAACTTGGATAGTTTCTGCTTGCGAATCTCCTCCGGAACGCTGAATTTGTCCTCTGCGGAGAAGAACAACAGGCCCGGCAGCTGACGAAAGTCCGCTTTGACGTAGGTTTCGTCGTCCATTACCAGGCAATGCGGCTTCGTCAGCATTTCGGTGTACAGCTTCCGGGCTCGCGTCTCCCCCACCATGTTTTGCCTTTCGTCGCGGTTAGGAGCCTTCTGAACCTTGTATGTACGCAGGCCCTCCCGCTGCTTGGTCCGCTGGACGAATGAACTTGACAAATTCAGCTTATTGGCGACATCCCGGACCGAACTTCTCGGATCACGTCTAAACTGCTTAACTACGCGCTTGTGATCTTTTTCACTGACGGAGCATCCATTTTTGCCGTTCTTCACCTTTCGGTCGATGGTTAGGTTCTCGAAGTATCGTTTTAGTACTCTGCTGATTGTGGATTGGACGATTCCCAGCATCTTACCGATGTCCCGATGTGACAACTCCGGATTCTCGAAATGAGAGCGCAGGATTAATTCACGACGCTCTTTTTCGTTCGACGACATTTTTCCAAATTTACGAAAAATTGACAGTGAAGCATGGCCAACGTGATCTATACACTCTTATCTGATTATAAGCGAAAGCTGAAGATATAATTCCTAAAAATTAAATTTCTACAGCGTTTTTTCCGTGATGCAATTTGATGTGACACACCCTTTACTACACTCATAAAAATCAATCCAGCACACTCTCTTGTTTGTTTTTCCTCATCTAAACAATGTTCATAAATATTATTTCAAAATAAATAATTATGTTCATAATAAATGAAGTACCTGTGGCGGGATCCCGTTGTTTAATGTTTAGCAATATCCGTGTTGTCCCATCAGAGTGGCCGGGGATTTTTCCGCACTACGTTGAGACAGAGGACGTTGGAAATGTTCGGAACGTTAAGAACGTTAGTACCATTGAGGAAGAAGACGGAGAGCGACGTATGAAGTATGATTCCAGCAATATCTGCAACAACATGCTGATTGGATCTACACACGTGCTCATCAGCCGGTGATTTAACAAAATTGATGACAATAGCGTGATTGTCATTTTGCAATCCACGCAACATTTGGGATTTGAAGAATTTTCAAAAATTCATTGTGCTCATTCTAAAAAGCTTCCAGTTCACCGGTTATGAGTTTGGATATTTTTTGTACAAAAGAGCTAAAATTGCAATCAAAAATAGGGGATGAGGGCAAAAATGTTGGGTTGTATGTATTCTTGAAGCCAAATTTGAGACAAAAATGTGAAAAATAAAAACTATTCAGATTTTTTTTTTCTGCATAGGACCTAATCGGTAACAAATATTCGGTAAGCAGTACCCCAGCTGTATCATATAGTAGTTCACGACCTATTCCTACCATGTTTTGTGTATAATTTTATACAAATTGGTCGAGCCGTTTTGAAGGAGTTCGATCACAAACATCGTGATACGAGATTTTTTATACATAAATATATAGGAATTATTGAATTAAATTTCTGGCTTTCGAGCTATGACTGTTTGATAAAAAGGTCAATGCTTGTTTATATGCTCTTATTCAAAAAGCTATTATTGGAATGAAAATTGTAATACAGGTCGGACTCGATTATCCGGAGACTCGATTATCCGGGATTCGATTATCCAGAATTTTAGACTCGATTATCCGGAGTATTTTATTTTTGATTTTCGAAAATGTTTAATAATTTGTATAATAATTCCATATTGAATAGCTAATATGGGTATCAAAAGAAAGGGCTTGATTAGTAGAACACATTTATTTATGAAAAATGCAAATCCAACATGGTGGCCACTACAAAATGGCGGATTTCATATTTTCTCAGAACCCCATCAATATGGGTATCAAATGAAAGAGCTTGACTAGTAGAACACAGTTATTTATGAAAAATGCAAATCCAAAATGGCCGCTACCGCAAGATGACGCCATATATATTTTTTTCACAACCCCATCAATATGGATATCAAATGAAAGGACTTGACTAGTAGAATATAGTTATTTATGAAAAATGCAAATCTAATATGGCGGCCACTACAAAATGGCGAATTACCTGTTTTCTCAGAACCTCATCAATATGGGTATCAAATGAAAAGGCTTGCCTAGTAGAACACAGTTATTTATGAAAAATGCCCAAAAATGTATCAAAAGAAAGTTCTCGACCAGTAGAACATAACAGATAATGAATAATCCAATTTCAAGATGGCCGCAGTCCCCAAACAACTAATTACTTTTGAATGGTTTCATTCAGCTTGACCTGTTTCTATGTATGTTTGAATGTTTGTTGGGTTGTCCCATATTAATAGAAAATTGACCCTATTCCTGTTGAATGATTGATCTGAAATTTGGAACATACATTTAATTCTACTGTCATTATAAAACTGCGTATGCCATGATCTTGAAAAATTGAATTTGGCCGCCGCAAAAAAATGGCTGAATGGCTTGATTTGGAGAATACACTACACTATGAACAACATAAATTCGAAAAGGTCGCCGCCACAAAATGGTCGACTATGTATTTTTTTGCAATCCCCTCAATATTGGTATCAAATGAAATGATTTGACTAATAGAATACAGTACAGGTCGGACTCGAATATATACAGACTCGATTATATGTGATTCGATTATATACAATTTTGGACTCGATTATATTTAGTTTGGAAAAACATATTTTTTGTTATACTTCAAATGTGGCTTATTTCATGAAGAAATGTTACCTTTCAACGTTTAGGTGAAGTTTTAGTGGCTATCACATGTACAATGGGGTAAAAATCGTGATTTTTGAAGATTTTGCTTGAATTTTCACCAGGAATTGTTTATATCGATATTGCAGCCAAATTAAGATAGATAGAAGTTGAGCGTCAAAGAACAAATTATGGAGCGGTTAAAGAACTTCTCTTTAATTGATAGAAGCAATCTAGTTTAATGTAAATTTTTGGGATAAAATTAATAATAACACATAAAAATTATTAACTTTTAAGTGTTTCACTTCCAAAATGTTATTAAAATTCACTTATTTAGTTGTTTCACTACTATATCCTGTACTAAATTTCCTAATCTTTCAAATGAAAGCATCAGAATCGTCTTACGCAGCGTACTTTTTAATCTAGAGCCAGTTTGAAGCAACAGAGTCCGAAACAAAAAAAAGTTCTATAACTTTGTCATTGTTGAAATTCGAACATATGCGTAGGAGGATTTTTTTCATCAAATATGATCGTCTATCACCTCCTGAGAGAATCTGGATAAATTACTTTTTTCCATGTGAGAAAGGTGTTTTCTTACTTTAAGGGGATGAATCAAAAATCAAATTCCTCTTTTATTTTCAAAAAACGAAAAATACATGCAAAAAAACAAACAAAGAAAAAAATTGTTTTGACTCGATTATCCGGAGGATTCAATTATCCGGAGTGAAAACAAATCAATACTCCGGATAATCGAGTCCGACCTGTATAAACATTATTGCGTTGCCTCGAAATGAGGATCGTCCCACTGAGTCTGAGTCGCAGCAAGCAAGGTCACCATTGACAGAATTCTAGTGAATAGTTGATTCATTTTGTTCCCTCTAATTCTCCTTTTTTTGTCCAATTTATTGTTTTTTTTTTTGAGTATTTATAAAATAATAAAGCATAAACATAAAAGAGATTATAGGAGCAGATCAAATACTTCTTAAATGATTTAGATAAAAATATGGAACAATGTCCACGTGGACAACAGGGAGAGGGGAACATGGTTGTGCACGTAGGGAGAGGGGGTAGTCTAAAACCGTACTTGTTCTGTCCACGTGGTATATGGACAGCCCCTAACAATATGCTTCTGGTCATTTTAGATAGATTCTAGAACAAGGTGATAATACTTACTTATGAAAACAATACATGTTTGTTGAGTCAACCAAGGAGGATAATAGACTTTTTTTAAGTAAACGCGTCAATTTAGATTCAATGAAAACCGGTATTGATTTCAGTGACATTATCAAACCAGTGATCCTATCTTGTCCATGAAAACCTATTTTTTATTTGATATGAAAACTAGAAAAAATGCTTCATCTTGTTATCAATTGGTTAGCACATACAGATCATTTGATTTTTCAAACCGTCGTGACAAGAGAAGCTTGAAAACGAACACATTTTTCAAATTCAATACAGAGGGAAGGCCTTCAGTTTGTCCATATTGGTATACAGACACGAGTGTCGTACCTGAACGGGTTAATCCGGCGGCTCATGCAAGGCGTCCTGGTGAGTGACTCTAATCAAAGCCCACGCCAAAAGTCTTCCAATAAAAAGCTAATCCTTTTAGGACCGCGTTTGACTACTGTAAGTCCGATCGTTGCTGGATTGGGTGCATCTCGGGTGTATCATAAACTGGTAAAAGGATTAGCATACAAACAGAAGTCCGTCCAACAGGATTAACCCTTTTCAGTCTACTTGAGCCAATTTACTCCTCTCTGTGGACGATCGTAAAGTTGAACGATTCAACCCTTTCACCACTGGCCCATTTTTATTGGTCTAATGAAAGAGTTACACTTGGGCCGGTACCCGGTAGTAGTTCCCGTGCCGCTTAGCTGATTGGATTGTTCCTACCGAAATTGACCTATAATGAGATTAACCCATAGCACTAACCCCGGGGAAGCAGCTTAACCCTTCCGTAGGGATACTTTGGGTAGCGCACGCCCCAAAGCAGTAGCAACGAGTGCTGGCCAAAACAAACAATGGGCCGGCCAGGGGTCAAACCCTTTTGCTGACTTGTTTCCAGTTGCCAGCAGGTCGAATTTGCGCCAAATTTTATTGCACTAAACGGTACTAATCCAGTTAACCCTTTTCTTTGTTAATTAGAATATTCAGCCCACGAATGACCATATTTCGGGGATAGACAAAGGGAAGGGTTAACCGAAAGTGTGATCGCTGGACCAGAAGTTTTGTTTGGTGGTTGTAGACTAGTTTATTGCAGAACCCACGCCGCGTGACAATTCCAGGAATCTGAATCGTTGATCTGCGAGTTAAGCGCGTACTTTTCACAGCAGGATTAATGACGGCATGGTTAAATGGATTATTTGTCAAAGATTCTCCGAAGCGTAAATCATTCGGAACACAGAATATTTTTATTTGGAAATGAGTGTGTCGGACAGAACTTGAATAAACGCAGCCTTCCTCACAGGCTTCCAAAACTAGATATTCCTCAGAAGAGTGTTTGCTTATTTATTTACACAACAATGGTACACCGTTATTATCAATCTATAAAACGTTATGATTACAATTTGGCCATTAAACTGCCTTCATTTCGCTCTTTTCCAAACTCTTCCGTTTGAACTAGGACAGATCCATAAAGCTCTGGCCCTGATTGCCCGAAAGCGAAAGTTAAAGATTGAGATGAGACAAAACTACCAATAAATTTATGAGCAATCCGCCTGCAAACACTCAATCCTTACAGTTACTCGTTCACCTTGACGAACCGGTTACTTGTCACGTGTCCTTGTGAGAGGCCAGCCATTCTCGAGCGTATGAAATAGTTGTCAACCTAACTGTCCTTAACGGTGACACAGTCCCAGGCTTTCGCCCCCGGCTTTACGATATTCGTCGAATTTAGGTGACAACTTTATAGCAGCGTTTTTCCCTTTAACTCCTTTCATTGCTGTGCCCCTCGAGGCGAAAAGGCTTCTCCGAGAAAAGAGTTTGAATCCTTTTCTACCTCTTTTTGCAAAGGGGGAAAAGGGAATCCTTTCTTTTCTTTCATTCCTCATTGTCTGCATGCTAAATTTGCAGTTATTTTTGCGCACGTTCAAGTAACTGTTTGCATGAAACGGTACAATTTGGCATCATTTGAACGGATCCTGGAGTGTTAGGTTTCGGGTTTATACTATATGTTTCATGCAAATGGGACATAATAAATCTTGACCATCCAGCTCTATATTACCTTTTGTAAATTATTGTTTAATCACGATTTTATTATCTTTGAAAAACTTACGAATATCATATAAATAATTAAAGTTTCGAAAAATTCAATTAAAATTCTTTTTATTCGAGACAGTGTTTATCAATGATTCTCGTTGTACTCACAATGAAAATATTTCAAAGATGAGATTGAACTAACGTATTTGAAAGCACTATCTGTTTTTTTCTTTCACTGAAAAGTATTCAATCGTTAAGAGAAAAAAAATCCATAAGCTTCGTGTCCTTGTCGAAGTCACAAATCCTAAACAATCATTCAAACCCTCATTCTCTCCAAAAGGGTACAGTTACATTGTCGCATGGTAAGTTAACTGCATATTGCAACAGCAAAAATTTAACAAAAACCTACCATCCAATAACGGGTGGCATAAAAAAAACCTATCGAAATTGCAACCCTAATTAGCAAAAAAGTTTTCTGTGCAATTCTATGAGAGAGTGAAGCACCGCAAATAGAAGGATAATAAAATATTTGCAAATGTTCACCTAACGGGTTTTCATCCTTTTTTTCCGTTTTGTGCGAATGTCGCCTCGAAGCAATAAAAATGTTATGTTAGGTTTTACAGTATACATCAAATGCGATCGGTAGGTACAAGGCCCAAGTCGTTCATCTTTCCCTCTTACGGAATATGGTCGATGAGTTCCGCAGCTAATAGTACTTCTAAGAAGCAACTAGTTCTAACTTCAAATCAACCAGAAAATCACAAATGTTTTTTTTTCTATTACATGCGAAATTAAAATCGACTATTTTTATATTTCAATAGCTGACCCACCAAACTTCGTCCCGCCCCTAAATTTATTTTTCGTTATCACATCCACGTTTTCTTACTAAGCGCGGTTCATGGGTCCAATCGCAGAATTGTTCATCGATGAACGAAAATCAATTTCGTTAGTGCAAACATCAAATGGACTAAAAACGTTTGTCAATAAGTAATCCTATGTCAAGATCCCGTCCTAGAAAATAAAAAGTCCTAGAAAATAAAAGCAGTTAAAAACATGGATTGAGGGAAATTTGGTCCATTGAATAATTTTTTGTAGTTTTTTTAACGACATACAAAATAGTCAACTTTATTAACGCAAACATCAACTCATTGCATCTCACATGTGTACGTAATACTTGGATCGCATCTATGCTTAGTTGAATCTAATGAATTTCATGCTTTAGTCTCGGTTTTGACATACACGTCTAACACAAACTGTCGGAACAATCGACCATATCTATATCGGCTTTTGTTTTGATTTTTGTTCTATTTTTCATGCCAACATATCTCTACGTTCAAACCAATTTTCTGAGTCAAAATCATTCGCGACTAGCTATGAAAAACCGCATATATACCTAAATGAAGAAAATCTGGTGATGGACTTTTGTGAAGAATGAGCACATTGTTTAGAATAAAGACTATGAATGATAAAATAAGTATAAAAAACTTTTTAAGTTAAACGGTTTAATTGTGATTAAACATAATAATGAACTAAAAGCTAGAAAATATTTAGGCAAGTAGCAGTTAGCAGTTATCACACTTATCCTTCATTAGTCTAGGGCATTGATAAGACTAAAATAAAATCGTGGGACATATGATGAAGTCGCTAATTGTGGATAATGGAGATCCAACGTGCTCCAGGAAGGGGGTCAAATTTCTATTAATGTGGGTCAGCGCTACAGACAAACATGTTACAAACATACAAACATACAAACATACAAACATACAAACATACAAACATTCAAACATACAAACATACAAACATACAAACATACAAACATACAAACATACAAACATACAAACATACAAACATACAAACATACAAACATACAAACATACAAACATACAAACATACAAACATACAAACATACAAACATACAAACATACAAACATACAAACATACAAACATACAAACATACAAACATACAAACATACAAACATACAAACATACAAACATACAAACATACAAACATACAAACATACAAACATACAAACATACAAACATACAAACATACAAACATACAAACATACAAACATACAAACATACAAACATACAAACATACAAACATACAAACATACAAACATACAAACATACAAACATACAAACATACAAACATACAAACATACAAACATACAAACATACAAACATACAAACATACAAACATACAAACATACAAACATACAAACATACAAACATACAAACATGAGCCGTGGAGTTGCCGGCCTAGAATAGCACTTCGGGTCTTGGTCCCTGTCCCTGTCGTATGAGGCGACTAATCGGGTGACAACGCGAGTAAGGGCGCGGTAAAGCCTATTGGAGATTGCACGGGGGAAATACCGTGTACAGGAGCCACGAAAGGAGTGCCAAGCACATCAGGATTGACGCCAGTAAGATCCTGATTACGACATACTGGTTACGACATAGAAAACGGACACGATACGGAAACGATTTCAACACGACGCTAAAGGCTGACAGTCGTGCTATCCTGTTCCCTGAGTAAGGAAGGGTGACACCTTCCTGAAACGGCGTGTAGGCTAATAGTGCGATTGCCCCCGTCCCGGTAATAACTTGGCAAGTCTTCGGGTACGTTCAATGCTCGTCTAGGCTCAGGCACTAGGTACTAGGCGTCAGATGTCACATTCCTGACTTGCGCTGATCTGGCTCTGAACACGGTCCCTATGAAGGACCGTGTCAACCCCTGCATGGCCTCACTGCTTGCATAGACAACCATGGGATCACTGATAGCGACTATGTACAACGAGCGGAGATAGCGGCCCGAAGTTGGGACCCAACAGACATGAATATCATCGAACAATTCAACAGACGAAACGACGGTAATGAAGACACACCAACGGGAGAGGCGAGCGTGTTCGCAAGGAGCGGTAAGCTCCAGAGATCACCAATTCGCAACCAGACAACCATAGCGAATCCTATAGGACACCAACAGCATCCACAACAAGGAGAGACTAGCCTGATACAAGTGCATAAAGCCAACACCACCACTTCTTTAGAAGGGCTGCAGGTCGGGAGGTCAAGCTTGATGGAGGTCAAGAAAAAAGTGAACGAGCTCTACGAGTTCATTAAGGACAAAAACAATGTCCATACTAAGATCAAACATTTAGTCACAAGCATCAAATCCGCCGTTACGGCTGCTGACCGCGAACAGAAGGAGATGATCACGCGAGCAGAGGTTGTTGAAAAAGCACTCGCTGAAGCAAGGGAGAAGATGTCCGTCGAGATACAGGAGACGCCTAAGACGCCACGAAACCCACGATCGGACAAAAGGAAGAGGGATACCCCAGGGGATGAAGAAGACCTGAAGAAGGTTAAAAATGACAACGTGGAAAACAAAAAGGAAGGTGAAGGCAGTGGATGGCGAACTGTCGAAAAACAGACGGAGAAACGGAAGAAGAAAGAAGAAAAGAAGAAAGGTGTGCAGGAGACAAAAAAAACCAGGCCCAGACGCGAGCGAAGTAAGGGAGATGCTCTGATCGTCGAGGTGAAGGAAGGAGTGACTTACGCATCACTCCTGCGGAAAGTGAGAGACGATCCGGAGTTGAAAGAACTGGGAGAGAATGTGGTGAAAACCAGGCGCACCCAGAAAGGAGAGATGCTCTTCGAGCTCAAGAGGGATCCGGCGGTCAAAAGTTCAGCCTTCAAGGAACTGGTTGCGAAGTCACTCGGTGAGGAGGCGAAGGTGAGGGCTCTATCCCAGGAATCAGTGGTCGAATGCAGAAATCTCGACGAAATCACGACAGACGAGGAGTTAAGGCGCGAGTTAATAGAACAGTGTAAGCTGGACAATACACCAATGACGATCCGTATGAGGAAGGCGTATGGTGGCACGCAGACGGCGTCGATACGGCTCTCAACAGTCGCAGCCAATAAGATGGTAGAAACGACCAAAATAAAAGTTGGCTGGTCGGTTTGCTCGCTGAAGATGGTGCCCCGGGTGGCCAAGCGGATGGAGAGATGCTTCCAGTGCATGGGCTTTGGACATCAGGCAAGAAGCTGCACAGGCCCCGACAGGTCTGAACTGTGCAGGAGATGC
Source organism: Toxorhynchites rutilus septentrionalis (assembly GCF_029784135.1). NCBI lineage: Eukaryota > Metazoa > Arthropoda > Insecta > Diptera > Culicidae > Toxorhynchites > Toxorhynchites rutilus. The sequence continues at coordinate 267,791,164 of NC_073745.1, forward strand.
GGTGAGAAAGGGCATGTTGCGAGAGACTGCACGAAGCAACCGAAATGCTTGCTCTGCAAACCAGAGAACGGCAGCGACCATGCGACAGGAAGCTTCAAGTGTCCCTCGTATAAGAAGGCGTTAGCAGAATCGCAGTAACGGAGATAATTCAGATCAATCTGAACCATTGCAACACAGCTCAGCAACTGTTGTGGCAGTCGACAACAGAGACAAAATGCGACGTTGCAATCATAGCGGAGCCGTACCGAGTACCCCGTGATAATGGCAGCTGGGCGACGGATAGCTTAGGGATTGCTGCAATACAGGTGATGGGCAGATATCCTATCCAGGAAGTGGTTGGAGGTTCACATGAAGGTTTCGTAATCGCCAAAATTAATGGAATCTTCATGTGTAGTTGCTACGCACCCCCGAGATGGACAACTGAGCAATTCCACCAGATGCTAGACGCAATGACCGAGGAACTAATCGGTAGAACACCGATCGTCATTGGAGGCGACTTCAACGCGTGGGCGGTGGAGTGGGGAAGTAGATGCACCAACATCAGAGGGTACAATCTACTGGAAGCTCTAGCAAAGCTGGAAGTAACGTTACTAAACGAAGGTACCACTAGCACTTTCCGGAAAGATGGGCGCGAATCCATCATCGACGTTACTTTTTGCAGTCCGTCGCTGTTGGCGAGTACGGAGTGGAAAGTGTGCGAGTCGTATACGCACAGTGATCACCAGGCGATCCGGTACAGAATCGGTCAACGAAACCACGTGCTAGTTCGGAGGACAACAAGCGGTGAGCGGAAGTGGAAGACGAATGCTTTCGACAATGACCTTTTCGTCGAAGCACTTCGTCTAGCTGGCGGAGCTTCAGATTGGAACGCAGAAAAGTTGACAGATCTACTGGTGAGAGCATGCGACACTACCATGCCGAGGAAAGTTGTACCAAAAAATGGAAGACGCCCAGCTTACTGGTGGAACGACTCTCTTCGCAACCTTCGCGCTAGCTGTCTTCAAGCCAGAAGACGCGTTCAGAGAGCACGAAATAGCGCTGATAGAGAGGAACGAAATACGGTGTACCGAGCAGCTAGAGCCGCCTTGAAACGGGGAATTACACTGAGCAAAGCGAACTGTTTCAAGGAGCTGTGCCGAGATGCAGATGCCAACCCATGGGGCAACGCGTATCGAGTCGTGATGGCGAAGATCAGAGGACCTGTGACGCCCGTCGAATCGTGTCCCGAGAAGCTGAAGGTCATTGTGGAGGGTTTATTTCCGATGCATGATCCTACGATATGGCCACCGACACCGTACGCCGAAATAGCTACCGAACGTTCTCAAGTTTCCAGTGAAGAACTGGTAGCAGTGGCGAAGAGACTGCAGGTAAACAAAGCGCCCGGCCCCGACGGAATCCCCAACGCGGCCTTGAAAACGGCGATTCAGGCGTTCCCGGACATTTTCAGGATAGTGCTACAGAAATGCTTGGATGATGGTCACTTTCCTAAGAAATGGAAGATCCAAAAGTTAGTGTTGCTGCCAAAACCAGGAAAGCCCCCGGGGGTACCAACATCCTATAGGCCTATATGCCTGCTGGATACTCTTGGGAAACTCTTGGAAAGGATTATCCTCAACAGACTGACGAAATGTACGGAGAGTGACCATGGTCTGTCAAAGATGCAGTTTGGATTCCGGAAAGGTAGGTCCACCGTTGATGCTATCCGGACAGTGGTTGAAAAGGCAGAGAAGGCGTCACAGCAAAAGCGGAGGGGCGACCGACATTGTGCTATAGTAACGATCGACGTGAGGAATGCTTTCAACAGCGCTAGCTGGGAAGCCATTGCCGAGTCCCTACACCGTATGAAGGTTCCTGGGTACCTGTGCAGAATTCTAGGAAGCTACTTCCAGAACCGCGTCCTAGTCTACGAGACGAGCACGGGGCAGACAACGTTGAATATAACGGCCGGAGTACCACAAGGCTCTATCCTGGGCCCAACGCTCTGGAACGTAATGTATAACGGAGTACTGAATCTGAAGCTTCCCAAAGGCGTGGAGATCGTGGGCTTCGCGGATGATATCGCTCTCACAGTGGCAGGCGAGACACTCGAAGAGGTGAAGATGCTTGCAATCGAGTCCATCGTCTCAGTAGAGAACTGGATGCAAGCAGCGAAACTGCAGATTGCTCATAATAAAACGGAAGTATTGTTGGTGAGTAACTGCAAAGCCGTGCAGCGAGCGGAAATCACAGTCGGGGAACACGTGATAACTTCTAAGCGTAGGTTGAAATACTTGGGAGTTATGATCGACGACCGGCTGAATTTCAACAACCACGTCGACTACGTCTGCGAGAAAGCAGAGAAGTCCATTAGCGCGATAGCGAGAATAATGCCGAATAACGCAGGACCTTGCAGTAGCAAAAGGCGTCTCCTGGCTGCTGTATCCTCGTCCATACTGCGGTACGGAGCACCAGCCTGGTCGGCGGCTCTCGAAACCCACCGGAATCGTAGAAAACTGGACCGTACGTTTCGGCTCATGGCGATGAGAGTTGCGAGCGCGTATAGGACGATCTCGTTGGAGGCAGTCTGCGTTATCGCCGGCATGATCCCTATTGGCATCACTCTGGCGGAAGACAGAGAGTGCTACAGACGAAAGGAAATCAGGGGTATCCGGAAAACAGCGAGAGTAGAATCACTCTTGAAGTGGCAGCAGGAATGGGACACGGCGGAGAAAGGCAGGGGGACGTATGGGCTCATACCGGTACTATCGACCTGGCTGAACAGGAAGCACGGGGAGGTGAATTTTCATCTGACACAGTTCCTGTCTGGACATGGCTGCTTCAGGCAATATTTGCACCGGTTCGGGCACGCAACGTCGCCACTCTGTCCGGAGTGTGAAGATGTGGAGGAAACACCAGAACACGTGGTATTTGTGTGTCCCAGGTTCACCGCAAGACGCGAGGGGCTGCCTGCCCTTCATGCCGGGAACATAGTAGAGAAAATGTGTCGCGACGAGGGCACCTGGAACGCTGTGAACAGTGTAATCATACACATCATGTCCGAGCTACAGCGGAAGTGGAGGGCCGACCAGCGTAGTAATAACCCCTGACCATAGAAGAGGAACAAATGCGAGGGCTGTTGCAAAGTGTAGTACCCCACGAGAGTCGTTGTGACGGAGTGCGCGTTATGTTGGAGGGCACTGCCTAATCGGCGCTCCGTTGGGAAGAGAAATCCTGCGAGGGTGGCTGTGACGGGGCGCGCGTCAAGTTGGAGGGCGCTTCCTAATCGGTTCACGTCTCGACAGGTGAGAAACCCCGCGAGGGTGACTGTGACGGGTTGCGCGTCAAGCTGGAGGGCAATTCCTAATCGGTACACGTCTCGACGGATAAGCGGAATCTGGAGAGCAGGGTCAAGAAAATGCTGGCAATGCCTGTTGGTGGATTGAGAGAGGAACATTGCGAGGGTCGTTTCGGCGGAGCGAGAGCCTAGGAGAGCATCATCAAATCGGTGGGTACCCCCACGAGAGTTGCTGTGACGGAGTGCGCGTTATGTTGGAGGGCACTGCCTAATCGGCGCTCCGTTGGGAAGAGAAATCCTGCGAGGGTGGCTGTGACGGGGCGCGCGTCAAGATGGAGGGCGCTTCCTAATCGGTTCACGTCTCGACAGGTGAGAAACCCCGCGAGGGTGACTGTGACGGGTTGCGCGTCAAGTTGGAGGGCAATTCCTAATCGGTACACGTCTCGACGGGTAAAAGGAAGCCTGTGCTGCGGATGTGCGTGGCGGAGTACAACGGAAACGTAAATGAGATGTATAGAGAAAAAGGGAAGGATCAACGCTAGTTAGCGTTGAAAACTCGTGAAGTGCATGAGCACAGCCGCCCCCTGAAGTAGTCGCCTAGATGTGGTCCCGGGGGGAATGAGGCTACGAGTAGAGGGCTTGGTTTTTGTGGGTGCGATCCCCACTCGACGTCTGGGTTATCCCTTCCCAGATAAGGCTGGAAGAGCGTTCCTCACCTCTATAAAAAAAAAAAAAAAAAAAAAAACAAACATACAAACATACAAACATACAAACATACAAACATACAAACATACAAACATACAAACATACAAACATACAAACATACAAACATACAAACATACAAACATACAAACATACAAACATACAAACATACAAACATACAAACATACAAACATACAAACATACAAACATACAAACATACAAACATACAAACATACAAACATACAAACATACAAACATACAAACATACAAACATACAAACATACAAACATACAAACATACAAACATACAAACATACAAACATACAAACATACAAACATACAAACATACAAACATACAAACATACAAACATACAAACATACAAACATACAAACATACAAACATACAAACATACAAACATACAAACATACAAACATACAAACATACAAACATACAAACATACAAACATACAAACATACAAACAGACGCCGTGGAGTTGCCGGCCTAGAATAGCACTTCGGGTCTTGGTCCCTGTCCCTGTCGTAAGAGGCGGCTAATCGGGTGACAACGCGAGTAAGGGCGCGGTAAAGCCTATGGAGATTGCACGGGGGAAATACCGTGAGCAGGAGCAATGGAAGGAGTGCTAAGCACATCAGGATCGACGCCAGTAAGATCCTGATTACAACAAACTGGTTATTATATGGAAAACGGACATGATATGGAAACGAGTGAGATTTGACGCTAAAGGCTGACATTCGTGCCATCCTGCTCCCTCAGTAAGGAAGGGTGAAACCTTCCTGAAATGGCGTGTGGGTCAATGGCGCGATTGCCCCCGTCCCGATAAAATCCTTGGCAGGCCTTCGGGTACGTTCGATGCTCGTCTAGGCTCAGGCACTAGGTACTAGGCATCAGATGTCACATTCCTGACTTGCGCTGATCTGGCTCTGAACACGGTCCCCATGAAGGACCGTGTCAACCCTTTGCATGGCCTCACTGCTTGCATAGACAACCATGGGATCACTGATAGCGACTATGTACAACGAGCGGAGATAGCGGCCCGAAGTGGGGACCCAACAAAATATGAATTTACAAACAAATTCCACAGAATTCGAGAACGAAATTGAAGAGGTAGGCATCTTTGCCAGAAGGGGTCAAGTGATGAGATCACCAATATTGACCCAATCTCCAGCACAAAAACCGAAATCCATCGACGTTCAACTACACCATGAAAAATCGAAGCTGAGTGAAGCCAAGAGAGCATGCGAGGAACTTTACGAATATATCAAGACTCGCAGTAATGTACACGCCGTGATAAGAAACCTCACGATAAAAATCAAATCAGCGCTTGCAGCAGCTGATCGTGAGCAGCAATCCTGGAGAGCTAGAGCAGAGAAGGCGGAGAACGCACTGAACGAGGCTGCGCAGAGTAGACCGAAGGAAGCGGTTTCGACCCCAATGAGAGATTCTACCCCATTAACCACAAAACGAAGAAGGCAAACCCCAGAAGAAAAAAGACAAGTAAAGAAACAGAAAGATGCCTGCGAAGGTACTAGTAGAGAAAATAGTGACAACAACCAAAATCCTAACGAGTGGCAGAAAGTTGAGAAAAAAACAAAAGGAGAGAAAGCGAAAGAGAAGCCGAAACCCCGAAAAGAGAGGCAGAAACCAGATGCTCTGATTGTTTCAGCAGCAGGCGCTACAACCTACGCTGATATCCTGAAGAAAGTGAAAGGCGATCCTACCTTGAAAAATCTGGGTGAGAATGTGGCTAAAGTGAGGCGCACCCAGAACGGTGATATGTTGTTCGAGTTGAAAGGAGATCCGACGATTAAGAGCTCAGCCTATAAAGATCTGGTAGAGAAATCGCTAGGGGAAACGGCAAAAGTTAGAGCACTATCACAAGAAACCGTGATCGAATGTAGAAATCTGGATGAAATCACGACGGTAGACGAACTGAGAGAAGCCTTGAATGGCCAGTTCGAGCTGACAGACACTTCCCTATCAATACGCCTGAGGAAGGCTTTCGGAGGTACGCAAATGGCTACGATAAGACTGCCAAGGAGGGCAGCAACTAAGATTCTGGAGGTTGGCAAGGTGAAAGTAGGGTGGACAATATGCCCCCTTAAAGTTGTCCAACGAATTGTAAGGTGCTTTAACTGCTTGAGCTTCGGTCATCTCGCGACAAAGTGCAATGGCCCCGATAGATCGAAGCTTTGCCTAAGATGCGGCGGAACGGAACATGTAGCTAAAGACTGTAGCAGGCCACCGAAATGTATGCTCTGCAATGCTGAAGAAAGGAATGACCACTTTACAGGAGGCCCAAGATGCCCGGTCTTCAAAGAGGCACTGGTTGACAGAAGAAAATGGAAGTAATCCAAATCAACCTTAACCACTGTGACACGGCACAACAATTGCTTTGGCAAGCCGTAGTGGAAACGAAGTGCGACCTAGCAATCATAGCCGAACCGTACAGGGTGCCCCCCGATGACAGAAACTGGCTGGCCGATAAGGCGGGACTGTCAGCTATAATGACTACGGGAAAATACCCCATTCAAGAAAAGATATCCAGGGCACATGAGGGGTTCGTGATTGCCAAAATCAATGGAGTCTTTGTGTGCAGCTGCTACGCACCCCCGAGGTGGACGATAGAACAATTTGACCTGATGCTCGACAAGTTAACAGAAGAGCTCATTGGTCGAAAGCCCCTCGTCATCGGCGGAGACTTCAACGCCTGGGCAGTGGAGTGGGGGAGTAGACTCACCAATACGAGAGGTTTTGATCTAATAGAAGCTCTTGCGAAACTAGAAGTGAAACTAGCCAACGAAGGCACAACCAGCACTTTCCACAGGAATGGTCGAGAATCGATCATCGACGTCACTTTCTGTAGTCCGATGCTAGCGGTGAATATGAATTGGAGGGTGTGCGACGACTACACTCACAGTGATCACCAAGCCATTAGATATAATCTCGGCAGTCGAAAGTCATCATCAACTCGAAGGCCAAGGCCCAGAGAACGGAGGTGGAAGATTAAGAATTTTGACAAAGATCTCTTCATCGAAGCACTTCGTGTACAAACTCCGCCCAACATGAATGCAAGCGAACTGACCGATACTGTGACAAGAGCCTGTGACACTGCCATGCCACGAATGCTACAACCAAAAAACGTACGCCAATCAGTTTACTGGTGGAGCGAAGAGATTAACTCTCTACGCGCTAGCTGTCTTCGAGCTAGGCGGAGCATGCAAAGAGCTAGGTCTCCCGCAGACAGAGAAGAACGCAGGGAAGCACTTAGAGTGGCGAAATCTTCACTAAAACGTGAAATCAGGCTCAACAAGAGACGATGTTTTAAAGAACTCTGCCATGACGTTGATGCAAACCCTTGGGGAAACGCGTATAGAGTTGTGATGGCAAAAATCAAAGGCCCGTCGACCCTCACCGAACAGTGTTCGGAAAGGATAAATAGCATTATTGATGGGCTCTTCCCGCAGCATGCACCGACGAGTTGGCCACGTCCACCATACAGCCAAGAACGAGAAGGAGTCGAAATAGTAACCACGGAAGAACTATTAGCTGCAGCAAAAAGATTGAAGGGAAATAAATCCCCAGGCCCTGACGGAATCCCCAATGTGGCGTTAAAAGCGGCCATACAAGCGTACCCGAATATGTTCAGAGAAACTCTGCAAAATTGTCTGAATGAAGGAGTCTTCCCCGATATATGGAAGAGGCAGAAACTCATACTACTGCCGAAGCCGGGGAAAACACCAGGAGAGCCGTCATCATACAGGCCTATTTGTCTTCTAGATACACTTGGTAAGCTGCTGGAGAGAATTATACTAAACAGGCTGACGAAGTGTACAGAGAGCGAACATGGACTCTCATCGTCGCAGTTCGGGTTCCGGAAGGGTAGATCGACTGTGGATGCTATTATGCGCGTCATCGAAATAGCCGAGAAAGCTCTGACACAAAAAATACGGGGCGACCGGTTCTGCGCCGTAGTAACAGTGGACGTAAAAAACGCGTTCAATAGTGCCAGCTGGGAAGCCATTGCAAAGGCGTTACACAGGATGTTGGTACCGAACTACCTGTGCGCGATCCTGAAGAGTTACTTTGAGAACAGAATCCTGCTCTACAACGCAGGAAAGGCAGAAAAAGTGTTCAATATAACTGCAGGTGTCCCCCAGGGCTCCATTCTGGGCCCAACTCTTTGGAACGGGATGTACGATGGAGTGTTAAAGCTAAAATTGCCAAAAGGCGTCAACATCATTGGGTTCGCAGATGACATCTCTCTAACAGTAACGGGCGAGACACTGGAGGAGGTGGAAATGCTGGCTACCGAGGCGATAAGAACGATAGAGAGCTGGATGCTCGAGGCAAAACTGCAGATAGCGCATCACAAGACGGAAATTATACTGGTCAGCAACTGCAGGGCTGTACAAAGAGCGGAAATCACAGTGGGGGACCACACCATTACCTCCAAACGGGAACTTAAGTACTTGGGTGTGATCATAGACGACCGACTTAACTTCAGGAGTCATGTCAGCTACGCCTGCAAGAAGGCGGCAAAGGCCATAACGGCGATAGCCAGAATCATGCCGAATAATGACTGGAATAGTAGCAGTAAAAGGCGACTTCTGGCTTGCGTATCCACATCGATACTCAGATATGCTGGTCCAGCCTGGGTGGCAGCGATCAACAATAAACAAAACAGAACGCTGCTGAACAGAACCTACAGAGCTATGGCGATGAGAGTAGCGAGTGCATATAGGACCATATCCATGGAAGCTGTATGTGTCATAGCGGGAATGATTCCCATCGATATTGTTCTGGCGGAAGACAATGCGTGCTATAAAGAGCGTGCTTCAACTGGACGGAATACCAGAGATGCTCGAAAACGAGCAAGAAGTGACTCGTTGAGGAAGTGGCAGCAAGAGTGGAACAACACCTCAAAAGGAAGATGGACCCACAGGCTGATTCCAGACATAACCAAGTGGATTACCAGAAATCACGGAGAAACGAACTTCCAGCTGACGCAGTTCCTGTCAGGTCATGGTTGCTTTCGGGAATATCTCCACAGATTCGGACATGCGAATTCGCCCCACTGCCCCCAGTGTGCACACATAGTGGAAACTCCGTTCCACGTAGTGTTCGAATGTCCTCGATTCGTCCAAGAACGTTCTGAAATGCTCGCATCTGATGTCGAAATCAACGAGAGTAATGTGACCCAAAAAATGTGCCGCGACGAGAGTACGTGGAATGCAGTAACAAAAGCGATTACGCTGATAATGTCAGAGCTTCAACGCAAATGGAGAGAAGACCAGAGAATGGCCCAATGAAATGAGTGCGTGAGCACTGCCTCCCCCTGAAGTAATACCAATGGGTGGTTCCGGGGGGGAAAAAAGGCACAGCGCATAGGAGGTGGTTTTAGTGAGTAAGAATCTCACACTACCCAGTCAACATGACGACTGGGTGTCTATGAAGATCTCCACCTTCTTCACAAAAAAAAAAAAAAAAAAAAAAAAAAAATTTGGTTCTCAAATGGGGATCAACACTAGGGTAGGAGCCTACCTGTTGGTCTCAAATGTTCCTATCTCACGCCTCCACGAAGATCATATGACGACATTTTTAGATCGGGCGTGAACTGGAAACACACACCTGGTCTTGGCTCCGAGAACGGGTGTCGAAAGTGGCTAAGTGAGGGGGTGCGAGCGAGTCAGAGCGCTATATCTCTCCCGGGGAAGGCCTCCCGGGTCATGGAGGCTTTGCCAACCCGCTGTCTCCCGGGCAAAGGAGATACACCCAGAAAATGGAGCTACGTTCACGAAGAATACTCAGAATGCGATCGCCCGAGGAGGGTCCCCGAACTGGAGCTGGTCCTGGAACGGGCGTAAGAGCGAGCGGCCAGCGGCTGGAGGGCGATGTGCAAGAGCGGGCCACCAGCCGGGTTCAACCCGAAGAGCTACCGCCACACGGAAACAGCAGCCATCGACATCACCAACGAAACGCTGCGCCTACGAGGCGTGTTGCGACTGTCAGACGACAGTCGTCCACACTTGTGGGTACTACTAGGCGACGGATCATGTGGACACATGAAATGAATGAATTCGTGATCCGCGCCTATTACTTCTGCACTGCTTTGGAGACGGACATGAGCGGTCGCCCTCGAATACTCGCAATGTTCGAGGAAGCGTATCCAGAGTTCGTCGGGAGGCTTGACCAAAACGCGATGAACGCGAGGCGTAGAGCGATTGTACGCAACAATATGCTCTCCCAAACGCAAGTCGACGAGATCAAGCAGCAGGTGCAGAGAGAACTAAGCTCCAGAACAAGCAGAGCAAGCGATGTGTCGAGACGAAGTTCAGTACGGCTGAGCAATTCACTCGCGAGTGGGGCACGCGAATCAGCACCAGTGGAGGCCACAGTACAACAACCCCCTGAGCCGGAAGACCCACAGCCAGATCAACAACTACTACGCGATCTGGTCTTCCATTACGACGAGGCGATCTCACAGTTCCGCGACACGGACCCTTTGTCGCGCCCCAGGATCCCGAAGTTGCAGCATTCCCGCAGGCTGACAAGTGCAGTAAAGCTCATGAACGAGCACGTTCTTCCGCTGCACTTGGTTGATGCTGAGAACATGGAGGAGCTGCAACTGAAAGTTTACTGTGCTGCTGTGGCGACCGCCAAAAGTTTAGGATACCGTATTAGGCCAAGAGGCGGACTGCTCCAACATCTCCGTGAAAGGCGTGAGCCTCCATGGCGAAGGAGATTGGAGCAACGGATCCTAAACAAGCGCGCCGCAATTGGAAGACTGATGGCGTACAAAAGAGGCAGCAGATCGGCGAAATTATGTCGCCAAGTTGCTGTGATCGTGCGGCCTACTGAACTTCGCCAGCTGGGAGCTCACCAGCTGACGGAAAAACTCGACACACTGGTACAGCAATTGAGCGTCCTAACTAAACGGCTGAAACGTTACTCTGACTCTGCAAAGCGCCAGGAACAAAATCGGATGTTCAGAGATAACGAAAAAGCGTTCTACGACCACATTAGCGACGAGAAGCCCGACTACCGCGAAGGTTTGCCAGATATTAGCGATGTGACGAACTTCTGGGCTGGTATTTGGGAGACCCCAGTAGAACATCGCGACGGGCAAATGTGGTTAAGACGGGAGGAGGAGAGTTGTGGTGAAATTGGAGAGATGCCAGCTATCATCGTCGGAGAGAACGATGTCCGCGAAGCCTCGCGGTACCTGAGGAACTGGGCAGCACCGGGCCCCGATGGTGTCCAGAACTTTTGGCACAAGAAGCTGACCGTCGCACATCCAAAGATAGCTGAGTGCTTCAACAAGGTGCTACGTGACCCACACAACCTTCCTGAATTCGCCACCCGTGGCGTCACCTTCCTCCTCCCGAAAGACAGCAACACATTGAACCCATCAAAGTACAGACCGATAACGTGCCTATCGAGTCTGTACAAAATACTGAGCAGCATAATTACCGCCAAAGTTTCTGCTCACTGCGAACAGCATCACATCATCGCAGAAGAGCAGAAAGGATGCAGGAAAAATACGCATGGCTGCAAAGACCAGGCCATCATCGACGCAGCCATAGTCGGCCAGGCGGTATATAACCAGCGGAACCTAAGTATGGCCTACATCGATTACAGGAAGGCTTATGACTCCATACCTCACTCGTTTCTCGTCCGGGTATTGGAGCTCTACAAAATTGATCCCGTCGTCGTTAGGTTCCTGCAGCATGCGATGAGGCAGTGGAGTACGTCTCTGCACCTCAGTGATGGGGAAAATGTGTTGCAGTCTAGAACGCTGCAGATAAAGAGGGGGATATTCCAAGGCGACTCTTTCAGCCCGCTTTGGTTTTGTCTGGCACTGAACCCCCTCAGTAGGACGCTCAATAGAAACGGTCATGGCTATAAAATAAGGTATGGCGACGGCGCCCACGAAGAAGTGACCCATACCTTTTACATGGACGATCTCAAGGTCTACGCTGATTCACGTCAGCGTCTAGGTGTAGCTATCCGGGTTGTCGAAGACATAAGCAGGGACATCTGTATGGAGTTCGGCCTCGACAAGTGTCGCTGTGTCCACCTGCTGAAAGGACAACTTACCGAATCCGGAGGCTACGAGGTCTATGACGGCGAGTTTATAAGAGACATGGTTCGTGGCGAATCCTATAAATATCTTGGATTCCGACAGCTCACCGGGATTCGCCACTCCGACATCAAGACGGAGCTGCGAGACAAGTTCTTGAGTCGAGTGAACTGTGTCCTGAGGACTTTCCTCAACGCGGGGAACAAGGTACGCGCGATCAACACATTCGCGGTTCCCCTGCTGACCTTCAGTTTTGGTGTAGTCAAATGGAGCAAAACTAACCTAGAGGACCTTGAGAGGAGGATGAGGAAAGCATTCAAAGAGGCCGGAATGCACCATCCTCAATCGGCACTGGAGAGAGTTTCACTACCACGCAAAGAAGGGGGACTTGGAATCGTCGACATTTCTGCACTGTGTGTTGCCCAGGTACGACAACTGCGCGAGTACTTCGCAGAACGCGCCAACCAAAACGCGCTATACCGGGCTGTCTGCGCCGCCGACAGAGGATACAGCGCTCTGCACTTGGCGCAAGCGGAGTACCAACTCAACTGCAATCTGCAGACAGTGGAGGAGAAGATTGCAGCTTGGAAGCAGAAGGCAGTGCATGGTGCCCACCCCCATCAACTGGACCGGCCACACGTCGACAAGGCCGCATCTAATCTGTGGCTAACGCGTGGTGAACTCTCTTCAGTAGTAGAAGCCGACATGATAGCCATCCAGGACAGGATAATGCCGACGAGAAACTGCAGGCGGTACGTCTGGCATCAAGACGTTGATGACATTTGCCGGATGTGCCATCAACCAGGTGAAAACATAGAGCACATTATGGGAGGCTGTCCCGTTTTGGCCAACGCAGCCTACACCGAGCGCCACAACAACGTGGCCCGTATTGTTCATCGACAACTGGCGCTCCAATGTGCTCTACTGGAAGACAACGTACCAAACTACCGGTACCTGCCTGCACCTGTCCTGGAAAATGACCGTTTCAAGCTGTACTGGGATCGCACTGTTCTGACCGACCTCTCGATCCACCACAACCGCCCAGATATAATGGTTTACGACAAGAGCGACCGCAAAGTCACCATCATCGATGTCGCTATTCCACTGAACCAGAATCTGGAGGAGACCCACGGTCGCAAAATCTGCAAGTACCGACCATTGGCCGTGGAGCTCAAGGAACTGTGGGGGCTAAGGGAGGTCCCAAGAATTGTTCCAGTCGTTCTCTCTGGAACTGGAATTATCCCGAAGACACTTCTGGAAGCGCTAAAGGTGTTGAACATCGAGAAGGAATTGGCCGGCATCCAAAAGTCGGTCATCCTTAGCACCTGCGCGATTGTCCGACAATTCCTCGGTCAGGACTAAAACAGCACGAGCATGCAGATACGTGCATTCCGCAGAGCCTAGTCCCCCTTTGGCATTCAGAAGCCCGGGGGCAGGTGAAAATTCTGGCTAGGTTCGCCTAGTTAAGAAGTGAGATAAGTCTGCCAAAAAAAAAACATACAAACATACAAACATACAAACATACAAACATACAAACATACAAACATCGGGTGACAACGCGAGTAAGGGCGCGGTAATGCCTATTGGAGATTGCACGGGGGAAATACCGTGTACAGGAGCCACGAAAGGAGTGCCAAGCACATCAGGATTGACGCCAGTAAGATCCTGATTACGACATACTGGTTACGACATAGAAAACGGACACGATACGGAAACGATTTCAACACGACGCTAAAGGCTGACAGTCGTACTATCCTGTTCCCTGAGTAAGGAAGGGTGACACCGTCCTGAAATGGCGTTTGGGCTAATAGTGCGGTTGCCCCCGTCCCGGTAATAACTTGGCAAGTCTTCGGGTACGTTCGATGCTCGTCTAGGCCCAGGCACTAGGTACTAGGCGTCAGATGTCACATTCCTGACTTGCGCTGATCTGGCTCTGAACACGGTCCCCATGAAGGACCGTGTCAACCCCTGCATGGCCTCACTGCTTGCAAAGATAACCATGGGATCACTGGTAGCGACTATGTACAACGAGCGGAGATAGCGGCCCGAAGTTGGGACCCAGAAAAATATGAATAGTTGCAATAACACACCAACAAACGATGGAGAGGAGAATGTGTTCGCGAGAAGCGGACGAATGCTGAGGTCACCTGTCACTCGAGTAGTCACAACGAGTACAAGCAACACAAAACCACAAGAAGTGTTTGCTGCCCAAGCATTCCAAGGAGATCTTGGCTCCGTACAGAGCCAGTTGTTTACGCTGACCTCAAGCGCATCCCAAGAAGGGCAACTTGGGAGGCTCAGCATCACGGACGTTAGGAAAAAGGTCAACGAACTTTACGAGTTCGTAAAGGACAAAAACAATGTCCACTTAAAAATAAAACATCTGGTGACGAGCATCAGATCGGTCGTCATGGTTGCTGAACGCGAGCATAAGGAGCTGCAGATGAGAGCAGAGGGTGCTGAAAAGGCTCTGCTCGAGGCGAATGAGAAACCCGTCGAGATACTTGAGACGCCGAAGGGTCCTCTGAACACACGATCGGACAAGAGAAGGAGGGACACCCCAGGAGAAGAAGAAGAGCTGAAAAAGGCCAAGAACGATCTGAGTAACGCGAAAGGAGGTGAAAGCAGTGAATGGCGTACTGTCGATAACCAGGCAGAAAAACGCAAAAAACAGAAGGAGAAGAAGAAAAAAGTTGAGCAGGAAAAGAAGAAACTCGGACCTCGAGTGGAGCGAATCAAGGGCGATGCTTTGATCGTTGAAGTGTCAGCAGGAGTATCGTATGCAGCTATCCTTCGGAAAGTGAGAGACGATCCGGAGTTGCAGACACTGGGCGAGAACGTCGTGAAAACTAGGCGCACGCAGAAAGGCGAGATGCTCTTCGAGCTTAAAAAAGATCCAGCGGTTAAGAGCTCCGCTTTCAAACAACTCATTGAGAAGTCACTAGGGGAGGAGGCGAAGGTGAGAGCTCTCTCTCAGGAATCAACCATCGAGTGCCGGTATCTGGACGAGATCACGACTGTTGAGGAATTGAGAACTGCGTTACAGTCATAATGTGACCTTGGCGATGTGCCAATGACAATCCGACTGAGAAAGGCATACGGTGGGACACAAACGGCCTCGATACGGCTCTCGAAACAAGCTGCGAATAAACTGGTGGAGAAGGGTAAAATAAAAGTGGGGTGGTCCGTGTGCCCGATGAAAGCTCCCCCTCGTATGGCCAAGCAAATGGAGAGATGCTTTCAATGCATGGGCTTCGGTCACCAGGCGAAAAACTGCGGTGGTCCTGACAGATCGAAATTGTGCAGGAAGTGCGGGACGGAAGGTCACGTTGCTAGAGACTGCACCAAGCAACCGAGGTGCATGTTGTGCAAGGAGGAGGACGGAAACGACCACGTCACAGGTAGCTTCAAATGTCCGGCGTACAAAAAGGCGATTGCGGGTTCGCAGTAATGGAGGTTACCCAGCTCAACCTCAATCATTGCGACATAGCACAGCAATTGTTGTGGCAGTCAACAACTGAAACTAAATGCGACGTTGCAATGATCGCAGAACCGTACCGAGTTCCTCGCGATAACGGAAAATGGGTGGTGGATAAAGCAGGGATGGCTGCAATACTAGTGATGGGAAGGTACCCCATCCAAGAAGTGGTGGAAAGCTCACAGGAAGGTTTCGTGATCGTCAAAATCAACGGAATCTTCATGTGTAGTTGCTATGCACCCCCAAGATGGTCAGCGGAGCAGTTTCACGAGATGTTGGACGTACTCACGGATAAGGTCAGCGGCCGCAAACCAGTCATCATCGGAGGAGACTTCAACGCCTGGGCTGAGGAGTGGGGAAGCAGATGCACCAACGCCAGGGGGTACAGCCTACTAGAAGCCTTCGCAAAACTAGACGTCACACTTCTGAACGAAGGCACTAGCAGCACCTTTCGAAGGGACGGCCGCGAATCCATCATCGATGTAACTTTCTGCAGTCCATCACTGGCGGCTAATACGAAGTGGAGAGTGTCGGAGGGATACACACACAGCGACCACCAGGCAATCCTGTATAGTGTCGGCCAACGGAATCCCGCAGCGGTACGGAATACAAAAACCTTTGAGCGGAAGTGGAGGACAAAGGTTTTTGACAAGGAGCTTTTCGTCGAAGCACTACGCATAGACAGCAGAACTCTTAATCTGAGCGCCGACGGGCTGACAGGAACATTGGTGAGGGCATGCGATACAGCGATGCCGAGAAGACTGAACCCGACGAATGAACGACGTCCAGCCTACTGGTGGAACGAGACACTCAGCATCCTCCGCGCTAACTGTCTACGAGCCAGAAGAAGAGTCCAGAGGGCACGAACCGATGTAGAGAGAGAGGAGCACCGCGCGTCTTTCCGAGCGACCAGAGCCGCCTTGAAACGAGAGATACGTAGGAGCAAATCGAACTGCTATAGGGAGCTGTGTCGAGACGTCGACGCAAATCCTTGGGGTGAAGCATATCGAATCGTGATGGCGAAATTCCGTAGTTCAACGACTCCCATGGAATTATGTCCGGAAAAACTCGAGGTCATTGTGAATGGACTCTTTCCGCAGCACGACCCACCGACGTGGCCACCCACACTGTACGGTGAGGACGAAGCAGAGAACGCACAAGTCACCAACGAAGAACTCATCGCGGTGGCAAAAGGTCTAAAGTTGAAAAAGGCACCCGGCCCCGACGGAATCCCCAATGTGGCCCTGAAATCGGCGATCCTTGCTTTCCCCGACATGTTCAGGGTGGTGCTGCAGAAATGCCTGGATGACGGTCTCTTCCCTGCGGAATGGAAGATACAAAAGTTGGTGCTGCTCCCGAAACCAGGAAAGCCACCTGGAGATCCAGCGTCGTATAGGCCTATTTGTTTGTTGGATACTTTGGGAAAGCTCTTGGAAAGGGTTATTCTCAACAGACTGGTGAAATGCACGGAGGATGACCACGGATTGTCGAAAATGCAGTTCGGGTTCCGGAAAGGAAAGTCGACAGTGGACGCTATTCGGACAGTTATCGAGAAAGCTCAGGTCTCGCTTAAACAAAAACGAAGAGGCGACCGTTACTGCGCGGTGATTTTGATTGACGTGAAGAACGCCTTCAATAGTGCCAGCTGGGAGGCCATCGCCGAGGCGCTACACAGATTGAAGGTCCCTAGCTACCTGTACAGGATACTGAGGAGTTATTTCCAGAATCGGATCCTGGTATACAACACAGACAGGGGACAGATAGTGAAGAATATCTCGGCGGGAGTTCCACAAGGCTCCATCCTAGGTCCTACGCTTTGGAACACGATGTACGACGGTGTTCTAAGGCTGAAGCTACCCAGAGGTGTGGAGATCGTGGGCTTCGCGGACGACATCGTAACAACGGTAATCGGTGAGACGCTTCAGGAGGTGGAAATGTTGGCGACTGAGGCTGTAGACATGATCGGTAGTTGGATGGACAGCGTAAAGCTCCAGATGGCACATCACAAAACCGAGGTGCTGTTAGTGAGCAATTGTAAGGCAGTGCTGCGGGCAGAGGTATCGGTCGGAGGACATACCATCGTTTCGAAGCGGGCGGTGAAGTACCTCGGAGTCATGATCGACGACCGGCTGAACTTCAACCAGCACGTCGACTATGCATGTGGGAAGGCGTCAAAGGCCATCAACGTGGTGGCGAGGATCATGCCAAATAGCTTTGGCCCAAGCAGCAGCAAGAGGCGTCTCTTGGCAAGTGTATCTTCGTCGATACTGAGGTATGGTGGCCCTACCTGGTTGGCGGCTCTGGAAACCCACCGAAATCGGAGGAAGCTGAACAGCACATTCCGACTCATGGCCATGCGAGTCGTAAGTGCTTATAGGACCATTTCGACAGAAGCTGTGTGTGTAATCGCCGGAATGATTCCCATCTGCATCACTCTGGCGGAAGATAGCGAGTGCTACAAGCGACGGGAAAGCAGAGGTATCCGGAAATTGATGAGAGCGGAGTCGTTGGACAAATGGCAGTATGAATGGGATACGGCAGAAAATGGTAGATGGACGTACAGGCTGATACCGGTACTTTCGACCTGGTTGAACAGGAAACACGGTGAAGTTAACTTTTACTTGACGCAGTTTCTGTCTGGGCATGGCTGTTTCAGGCAATATCTACACCGGTTCGGGCACGCAGTTTCACCCCTCTGTCCGGAGTGTGGAGATATGGAGGAAACACCGGAGCACGTCGTTTTTGTCTGTCCCAGGTTCATCGAAAGGCGCGAGGGGCTGCCTGCACTTCATGTCGAGAATATTGTGGAGGAGATGTGTCGCGACGAGATGATCTGGAATGCCGTGAGCAGTGCAATCACACAAATCATGTCGGAGCTGCAGCGAAGGTGGAGGGCTGACCAAAGTGCTGACAACGTCCGACGGTGAAAGGTGAACAACGGCGACGGCTGTTGCAAGAGATGGTACCTCACGAGAGTAGCTGTGACGGGGTACGCGTTGTGTTGGAGGGCACCACCTAATCGGCTCTCCGCTGGGAAGAGAAATCCTGCGAGGGTGACTGTGACGGGGCGCGCGTCAAGTTGGAGGGCGCTTCCTAATCGGTGCACGTCTCGACAGGTAAACGGATACTGCCGCGGAGAACAGCAAAAGGCCTACCTGACAACGCCTGATCGTGGCCTGGATGGAGGAACACCGCGAACATTTCGAAGGAACGAGCATCAAGGATGAAGCCACGATCAAAATGGTGAATACCCCACGAGAGTAGCTGTGACGGAGTGCGCGTCAGGTTGGAGGGCACTGCCTAATCGGCGCTCCGTTGGGAAGAGAAATCCTGCGAGGGTGACTGTGACGGGGCGCGCGTCAAGTTGGAGGGCGCTTCCTAATCGGTTCACGTCTCGACAGGTGAGAAACCCCGCGAGGGTGGCTGTGACGGGTTGCGCGTCAAGTTGGAGGGCAATTCCTAATCGGTTCACGTCTCGACGGGTAAATTCAAAATGCCTGCGAAGAGGACATCAGCGCAGTGGAATTAATAACGAATGGAAAGAAAAAAATATTGAGAAAAAGGGAAGGACAACGCTAGTTTGCGTTGAAAACTCGAGAAGTGCATGAGCACAGCCGCCCCCTGAAGTAGTCGCCTAGATGTGGTCCCAGGGGGAATAAGGCAACGAGTAGAGGGCTTGGTTTTTGTGGGTGCGATCCCCACTCGACGTCTGGGTTAACCCTTCCCAGGTAAGGCTGGTAGAGCGTTCCTCACCTCTATAAAAAAAAAAAAAAAAAAAAAAAAAAACAAACATACAAACATACAAACATACAAACATACAAACATACAAACATACAAACATACAAACATACAAACATACAAACATACAAACATACAAACATACAAACATACAAACATACAAACATACAAACATACAAACATACAAACATACAAACATACAAACATACAAACATACAAACATACAAACATACAAACATACAAACATAGCCGTGGAGTTGCCGGCCTAGAATAGCACTTCGGGTCTTGGTCCCTGTCCCTGTCGTATGAGGCGACTAATCGGGTGACAACGCGAGTAAGGGCGCGGTAAAGCCTATTGGAGATTGCACGGGGGAAATACCGTGTACAGGAGCCACGAAAGGAGTGCCAAGCACATCAGGATTGACGCCAGTAAGATCCTGATTACGACATACTGGCTACGACATAGAAAACGGACACGATACGGAAACGATTTCAACACGACGCTAAAGGCTGACAGTCATGCTATCCTGTTCCCTGAGTAAGGAAGGGTGACACCTTCCTGAAACGGCGTGTAGGCTAATAGTGCGATTGCCCCCGTCCCGGTAATAACTTGGCAAGTCTTCGGGTACGTTCAATGCTCGTCTAGGCTCAGGCACTAGGTACTAGGCGTCAGATGTCACATTCCTGACTTGCGCTGATCTGGCTCTGAACACGGTCCCTATGAAGGACCGTGTCAACCCCTGCATGGCCTCACTGCTTGCATAGACAACCATGGGATCACTGATAGCGACTATGTACAACGAGCGGAGATAGCGGCCCGAAGTTGGGACCCAACAGACATGAATATCATCGAACAATTCAACAGACGAAACGACGGTAATGAAGACACACCAACGGGAGAGGCGAGCGTGTTCGCAAGGAGCGGTAAGCTCCAGAGATCACCAATTCGCAACCAGACAACCATAGCGAATCCTATAGGACACCAACAGCATCCACAACAAGGAGAGACTAGCCTGATACAAGTGCATAAAGCCAACACCACCACTTCTTTAGAAGGGCTGCAGGTCGGGAGGTCAAGCTTGATGGAGGTCAAGAAAAAAGTGAACGAGCTCTACGAGTTCATTAAGGACAAAAACAATGTCCATACTAAGATCAAACATTTAGTCACAAGCATCAAATCCGCCGTTACGGCTGCTGACCGCGAACAGAAGGAGATGATCACGCGAGCAGAGGTTGTTGAAAAAGCACTCGCTGAAGCAAGGGAGAAGATGTCCGTCGAGATACAGGAGACGCCTAAGACGCCACGAAACCCACGATCGGACAAAAGGAAGAGGGATACCCCAGGGGATGAAGAAGACCTGAAGAAGGTTAAAAATGACAACCTGGAAAACAAAAAGGAAGGTGAAGGCAGTGGATGGCGAACTGTCGAAAAACAGACGGAGAAACGGAAGAAGAAAGAAGAAAAGAAGAAAGGTGTGCAGGAGACAAAAAAAACCAGGCCCAGACGCGAGCGAAGTAAGGGAGATGCTCTGATCGTCGAGGTGAAGGAAGGAGTGACTTACGCATCACTCCTGCGGAAAGTGAGAGACGATCCGGAGTTGAAAGAACTGGGAGAGAATGTGGTGAAAACCAGGCGCACCCAGAAAGGAGAGATGCTCTTCGAGCTCAAGAGGGATCCGGCGGTCAAAAGTTCAGCCTTCAAGGAACTGGTTGCGAAGTCGCTCGGTGAGGAGGCGAAGGTGAGGGCTCTATCCCAGGAATCAGTGGTCGAATGCAGAAATCTCGACGAAATCACGACAGACGAGGAGTTAAGGCGCGAGTTAATAGAACAGTGTAAGCTGGACAATACACCAATGACGATCCGTATGAGGAAGGCGTATGGTGGCACGCAGACGGCGTCGATACGGCTCTCAACAGTCGCAGCCAATAAGATGGTAGAAACGACCAAAATAAAAGTTGGCTGGTCGGTTTGCTCGCTAAAGATGGTGCCCCGGGTGGCCAAGCGGATGGAGAGATGCTTCCAGTGCATGGGCTTTGGACATCAGGCAAGAAGCTGCACAGGCCCCGACAGGTCTGAACTGTGCAGGAGATGCGGTGAGAAAGGGCATGTTGCGAGAGACTGCACGAAGCAACCGAAATGCTTGCTCTGCAAACCAGAGAACGGCAGCGACCATGCGACAGGAAGCTTCAAGTGTCCCTCGTATAAGAAGGCGTTAGCAGAATCGCAGTAACGGAGATAATTCAGATCAATCTGAACCATTGCAACACAGCTCAGCAACTGTTGTGGCAGTCGACAACAGAGACAAAATGCGACGTTGCAATCATAGCGGAGCCGTACCGAGTACCCCGTGATAATGGCAGCTGGGCGACGGATAGCTTAGGGATTGCTGCAATACAGGTGATGGGCAGATATCCTATCCAGGAAGTGGTTGGAGGTTCACACGAAGGTTTCGTAATCGCCAAAATTAATGGAATCTTCATGTGTAGTTGCTACGCACCCCCGAGATGGACAACTGAGAAATTCCACCAGATGCTAGACGCAATGACCGAGGAACTAATCGGTAGAACACCGATCGTCATTGGAGGCGACTTCAACGCGTGGGCGGTGGAGTGGGGAAGTAGATGCACCAACATCAGAGGGTACAGTCTACTGGAAGCTCTAGCAAAGCTGGAAGTAACGTTACTAAACGAAGGTACCACTAGCACTTTCCGGAAAGATGGGCGCGAATCCATCATCGACGTTACTTTTTGCAGTCCGTCGCTGTTGGCGAGTACGGAGTGGAAAGTGTGCGAGTCGTATACGCACAGTGATCACCAGGCGATCCGGTACAGAATCGGTCAACGGAACCACGTGCTAGTTCGGAGGACAACAAGCGGTGAGCGGAAGTGGAAGACGAATGCTTTCGACAATGACCTTTTCGTCGAAGCACTTCGTCTAGCTGGCGGAGCTTCAGATTGGAACGCAGAAAAGTTGACAGATCTACTGGTGAGAGCATGCGACACTACCATGCCGAGGAAAGTTGTACCAAAAAATGGAAGACGCCCAGCTTACTGGTGGAACGACTCTCTTCGCAACCTTCGCGCTAGCTGTCTTCAAGCCAGAAGACGCGTTCAGAGAGCACGAAATAGCGCTGATAGAGAGGAACGAAATACGGTGTACCGAGCAGCTAGAGCCGCCTTGAAACGGGGAATTACACTGAGCAAAGAGAACTGTTTCAAGGAGCTGTGCCGAGATGCAGATGCCAACCCATGGGGCAACGCGTATCGAGTCGTGATGGCGAAGATCAGAGGACCTGTGACGCCCGTCGAATCGTGTCCCGAGAAGCTGAAGGTCATTGTGGAGGGTTTATTTCCGATGCATGATCCTACGATATGGCCACCGACACCGTACGCCGAAATAGCTACCGAACGTTCTCAAGTTTCCAGTGAAGAACTGGTAGCAGTGGCGAAGAGACTGCAGGTAAACAAGGCGCCCGGCCCCGACGGAATCCCCAACGCGGCCTTGAAAACGGCGATTCAGGCGTTCCCGGACATTTTCAGGATAGTGCTACAGAAATGCTTGGATGATGGTCACTTTCCTAAGAAATGGAAGATCCAAAAGTTAGTGTTGCTGCCAAAACCAGGAAAGCCCCCGGGGGTACCAACATCCTATAGGCCTATATGCCTGCTGGATACTCTTGGGAAACTCTTGGAAAGGATTATCCTCAACAGACTGACGAAATGTACGGAGAGTGACCATGGTCTGTCAAAGATGCAGTTTGGATTCCGGAAAGGTAGGTCCACCGTTGATGCTATCCGGACAGTGGTTGAAAAGGCAGAGAAGGCGTCACAGCAAAAGCGGAGGGGCGACCGACATTGTGCTATAGTAACGATCGACGTGAGGAATGCTTTCAACAGCGCTAGCTGGGAAGCCATTGCCGAGTCCCTACACCGTATGAAGGTTCCTGGGTACCTGTGCAGAATTCTAGGAAGCTACTTCCAGAACCGCGTCCTAGTGTAGTATGATTTCAAACCCCGTTCCAAAGTCCATCTTAAAACTCCCAATATACAAATTATCCTTCTCCTCATAAGCAGTTGATTGTTTCAAAATAAATGACTCATGCGTGGTCACTTCAATTTACGATTCCCACGAAACATTCCTCAAGCGCAACTGCATTATTTCGTTAATTGTTTTTCTCCCACATTCGTCCATGCCAACATGCGCGGGCGATATGAATGCACCCTTACATCATGTCGCGCGCAGCTAAAGGCAATAAACCAGAAACCAAAACAAACCCAGTTCTATTCTGATTAAATACGCGACCGTACACAAAGTCGTCGTGACACTTTACGATTTCCCATGAAATCGATATGCGCGCTTATGAGCGCAGTAAGCAATTTTATTTCTTGACACCATTCACATCGAACACTGCATTCGATTGATTGGCTATTCCCCTTTGAAATCGACTTGGCTCCTCCCAATGAAACTCTCCACAAACTGTTGGCTAAGTTAGCTTAAGACACATGTAACTAGCATTAAGACAGTTCTTGTATGACACTCGACGCGGATGCACGCGTGGAGTGACGAGAAATGAATAAAACCTTTTTTGAATAAAAGTATAAAGCAAATATAAGACATGGCGACCGTGAAATTAAACCTGCAATCTTCGGAAGTGATTTATGTGAAGAATATTGAAAATAAGTACAAGGCCGCGTGTGATGAACAATATTGGTGATGTGAACAATATTATTGGCATTACAATATAAACTATATAATTACATGGCGAGTGGTAAACTTGAGTGCAATTACCGCCACAGCTCAATGGAAAAGCCAAAATAAAAGTATGAGAAGAAAAGTTAAGGAAAGGGAGAAAAATCCCCGAAGTTTGTGTAATCAACTTTAGCGCAGACTGAAAAAAAAAATATATATGAAATATATATTTATTATGGACAACTGGACAAGCT
This sequence comes from Toxorhynchites rutilus septentrionalis, assembly GCF_029784135.1. Lineage (NCBI taxonomy): Eukaryota > Metazoa > Arthropoda > Insecta > Diptera > Culicidae > Toxorhynchites > Toxorhynchites rutilus. The sequence continues at coordinate 267,815,401 of NC_073745.1, forward strand.
TAAATAGTGAATATTAAGTGTCGTGCCAACAGGCGAGTGATAATTCGAACAGCAAACATTGGAACAATAGCGAAATCTAAACAAATAGTGCTGGGAGAAATTCAAAAAGTGTTACAAACAATGTGATCGGAAAAGTGCCAGAAAAGCGGTGTAATATAAATACTGACACTGAATAGGAGGGAAACAAAATAAAAAAAAAAAAACTCCTTACGAAAATAATTTCAATGAAGATCAAACCAAAAGTGCTGGGAGAAAATCAACAGAGACAACTTATTTTCCCATGTGAATAAAATGAAAAGTTAACCTTAATAAGGAGAAACAGCAAGAGCAGCAGCGGAAAGTGTAACGCGAAGATAAATGAACAGAAGCAGGAACATCGGAAGGCGAGACCATTGTCAGCAATAAGGAACTGACAGGCGGGATCAACAGAGAGCAGAAGGAGCTAAATCTGGAATGAAACCGACGATATGAAGTAAGCAATTGAAACTGATGTATATCAAAATAAAACGTACAGCACTTATCGAACTGAACGCATAGGCTAGAATGATTATATGTTTCTTTATGAAGTGTTCGAATTACATACCCTCGGTTACAAAGTATTTATAAAAATTATTTCCAAATAATGAGTTTTGATAATAATATATTCGGTATAGAAACAATAAATTTCGATACATTTACCAATGACTATAATGTATAATGCATAATGAAAAACAATGCATGTAATTAATTGAATATGCTTCGAGAAAGTAGAAATGGGCCTGTTTGACAAGAAAACTATTCAAAATACAGGAGACCCACAAGTAAATATCCTAAACCACGTGGAACAACACACTTTATTCCACGAAACGCAAGAGTTATTATTATGGATTATACTTGCGATTTTATTAATATTTGCTTTCATTAAACTATACAAGAATTATAAGCAGTGTGTACGTAAAGAAGCACTGAAAGCTGCACAGTCGGCACAAACTATGGCATCAATTGCCTAAAGCTTTAGACTATATATGAATGGCCGCTAATAGAATAACTTAATATACAAAAATTACAGCAAAGAAATAATATCATAAGAAAATAATATAACGAAAATTATATATTATTTTTTTTTACCTCTACTTCAAAAATCTTATAAAAATGATTAAAGACGATTTTGAAGATTTTCTGAAATTATTAGCCGATGTAAGCAAAGGAAAGGGCGAAGGAGCTTTCGCACCTGATATAGTAGTATTTGGAGAAAATACTAAACTCGAATCGTATGAAGAATTACTAGACAGAATAGATGAATTACCCGGATGTGATCCGATTACGTGGCTAAAACTTCCCGGCCAGAAAGAGAGAAGACGACAAAGATTGGCCGAAGCAAAAAGGAATAGAAGGCAAATGAAAAATAATCAATAAAATAATATATATATTTTTTCGCAAATTTGTTCTTACCATTAGTCCGAAAAGATAAAATTCTGAGAATTTATGAATAAAAATGAGTCTTCCTAAATGGAACAACTCAAAGAAATTGAATCATATCTGAAAAAGGGATATCAGAATTTGAACAAAAATAAAAACAGACCAAGAACTTTACATAATATTGAAGTCAAAAGGCAACAGTTACAAGAAAACTTAGCCAAATATCGAACAATACTAAAATCTTTCGAGTATAGACTTGGAGCTTCAGTCTGGAATGACGAAGTTGAAACTTATGGTGCACTGAAACAAATATATCAGAAGGCCATCAAAATTTTAGATGAATCAGAAGTAATACAAAGGGAATACGATAGTGAACCAGAGACACTTGGTAAATCAAGTGGTTTACTAAAACCCTATAAATTAAGCACTGACGATTCACTATTGAGAGTGAAAAGTGAAATTAATTTAAAACAAAGAAAAATTAAATTTAAAATATTGACAAAAATTTTAATTTGGTATATTAAAATACACAAAGTATCCAACATGGCTCTTAATATTAAAACAGCCGCTGAATTAGCAACGCTGATACCCACTTATGACGGAAACGCAAGTGGTGTTAAATCATTTATAGACGCGGTGAACTTGGCAAAGACCATAGTTCCAATCGAAAGCAAAGCAGCCGCAATTCAAATTATACTAACAAAATTAACTGGAAAAGCGAGAAATTTATTCTCAATATCTCCAACGGATTATGACGAAATAGTCGCAAAAATCCAAACAAATTGCGAAGAGAAATCAAATTCAGACATAGCCTTAGCTAATCTGATGAATTTGAGACTCAAATCGACAAATGAAATCGAGAAATTCACTAAACAACTCGATGAATTGACAGATAAGCTCAAAGATACCTATATAAGAGAACAAATTCCCGACACAGTCGCAAGGAAAATGTCTCAAAAGGTAGCGATCAAAACACTTATCAAAGAAACACCCAACAGAGAGACCAAAATGATGCTGAAAATTGGCAAATTCGACAATTTACAAGAGGCCATCAACGTAATGGTAGAAAATGAAAAGGACAATACTGATTCAAACGCAGTCGTACTGCAGTCGATTAAGGCTAGACAACCAAATCATTATAACACAAACCGAAATTTCAATTACAGAAACCCTATGGTTTATGAAAGAAATAATCAAAGAAATTATTTCCATGGAAGATATCAAGCAAGATATCCAAATAACCTCAATAGAAACCTCAACCGACAATATCCCATTAACCATCAGTATCCTACTAATAGAAATTCAATCCAAAATTCCCGACAACAACCAAATTTCAATCAAAATTTACAACAATACCCTTTTCAACGAAATTTCAATCAAAATCAAAACAGAAACGTTAACAGAAATTTCAATAGAAATAATGTACCAGCGAGAATGTACGTAGTAAATCAGCAAGACATTCCTCGACTGAATAATCATGCAAACAATAATGGATTTCACCCACAAAACGAATCAGATAATACTTGCCAAGCTATGGTACCGTTCAACAACAATATTGCAAATAATGGGAACAATCAAGCAAATACCGATTATTTTTTAGCCAACCAGTAACAATTGCTAACAGATGTCGACTAACTGAACAATTGTTACGGACAGGCATACCGATTTTGACATTAAATTTAAATGCATCAAATTTTATCCAAGTCAAAGTGCACATGACTGGAAATAAAATATGCAACTTGATCATTGACACCGGTGCAGATATTTCGTTGTTCAAAGCACGAAATATTCTCCCAAATCAACATGTAAATACTAACAATAAGATTAAATTAACCGGCATTACGGAAAATAGTGTAGAAACATTAGGTTTAACAAATACATCTTTATGCTTTAATAATACATTAACTTTAAATCACGATTTTCACCTAGTTACCGCAGACTTACCAATTACGGCTGATGGTATTCTAGGTCGAGATTTTTTAATAAATTATAAATGTTTAATAGATTATGAACATTGGCTACTTACATTTAATATAGCCAATATACAAATTTCAGTACCAATAGAAGACAACTTAAATGAAGGCTTCATGCTACCAAGTCGTAGTGAAGTTATCAGAAGGATACCATATTTAAACATTAGAGAGGATATGGTAGTCCATTCAGAAGAAATTTACCCAGGAGTTTTCTGTGGTAACACTATAATTTCACCTTTAAAGCCTTATGTAAAATTTGTAAATACTACGAATAAACCTTTGTACATACATTATTCTAAATTTAAGCCTACATTAAGTATTTTAAACGATTATTCTATTCTTAATGTAAATACCAAAAATATTAATAATAAGAGATCCGAAGAGATTTTTAAAAGCATAAACACGGACAAAATTCCTCCATATGCTAAAGATAAATTTAAAAAATTAATTAATGATTATCAAGACATATTTTGTCTTCCAGAGGAGGATGTTACTCAAAACAATTTCTATTCACAGAACATTGTTCTAAGTGATAAAGTTCCTGTATATATTCCTAATTACAAGACGATTCATGCGCAACAAACCGAAATTAATCAACAGGTAAACAAAATGTTAGAGAGTAATATAGTGGAACCTTCAGTTTCACCATACAACTCTCCTATACTTCTAGTACCGAAAAAATCCCAAAATAATGACAAAAAATGGCGTTTAGTCGTTGATTTTAGACAACTAAATAAAAAAATTTTAGCAGACAAATTTCCTCTACCAAGAATTGACGATATTTTAGATCAACTTGGCAGAGCAAAATATTTTTCAACATTAGATCTCATGTCAGGTTTTCATCAAATACCTTTGGACAATGAGTCTAGAAAATTTACGGCATTTTCAACACAAAACGGACATTATCAATATACAAGATTACCGTTTGGATTGAATATAAGTCCAAACAGTTTTCAACGTATGATGACAATTGCAATGGCTGGTTTAACCCCAGAATTAGCTTTCATTTACATCGACGATATTATAGTCGTAGGATGTTCTGTAAACCATCATATTTCAAATCTAAATCAAGTTTTTGAAAGATTAAGATATTACAATTTGAAGCTAAATGCGCAGAAATGCAAATTTTTTAGCACTGAAGTTACCTTTCTAGGTCATAAAATAACAGAATATGGCATGTTACCAGATGATTCCAAATTTTCAACTATTCAAAATTATCCAGTTCCTAAAAATGCAGACGAAGTTAGAAGATTCGTTGCATTTTGTAATTATTATCGTAAATTCGTACCAAATTTTGCATTAATAGCAAATCCCCTTAATCAACTATTGAAGAAAAATTCACAATTTATATGGACCAATAGTTGTCAAAATGCATTCAACACCCTAAGAAATTCATTAATGTCACCAAGATTATTACAATATCCAGATTTTACGAAGCAATTTATATTAACAACAGATGCTTCAGATATAGGTTGTGGAGCTGTATTGTCTCAACAAACACAACATGGAAATTTACCAATAGCTTTTGCAAGCAAAACTTTTACACCTGGTGAAAAGAATAAACCAGTGATTCTAAAAGAATTAACAGCCATACATTGGGCTATTAATTACTTCAAACCTTACCTGTACGGTAGAAAATTTTTAGTACAAACGGATCATAGACCGTTAGTTTTCTTATTCGGTATGAAAAATCCAACTTCAAAATTAACTAGAATGCGTCTTGATTTAGAAGAATATGACTTTACAATTGAATACATAGCAGGAAAATCAAATGTAGGAGCAGATGCTTTATCAAGAATAGTAACCTCCTCTGATGAATTAAAAAATTTAAATATATTAGGAGTAAGCACAAGAGCGATGACTCGTAATTCGAAAAATAATTCAAATATGAAAACATCTGATAATCAAATTTCTGTACCACGAGAAACTGATCACTTCTCTACGTACATGACAAATAATCCATCAGAAACGAAGAAATTAATTAAACTCGAAACACGCGTCGACAAATATGGAATGATATTTTATTTAAAGAAAAACAATAAAATTATTGCCCAAGTGCATCAACAAATTTTACATGGAAGTCAGACATTAGAATCTGCACTTCTGAAAATAGAAGGAACAATGATTAAAATGAACCAAAAGAAATTAGCGCTGTCGACAAAAGACGAAATATTTAAAATGATATCAATTGAAAACTTTAAAATATTAGCGAATACTCAAGTGTATTCAATAGAAATTATTATTTACAATCCACCACTGTTTTTAACAAAAATAAAAGACATCCAAAAAGTATTGAATGATTACCATAACACCCCTACAGGAGGTCACATTGGTCAACATAAGTTGTACCTTCAAATTAGAGAAGTGTATAATTGGAGCAATATGAAAAGATCGATTGCAGAATTCATCAAGGCCTGTGAATTATGCAAACGAAACAAAGTCATAAAGCATACAAAAGAAAAACAAGTAGTTACTACAACACCAAATCACCCATTCGAAAGTATTTCAATAGATACAGTTGGACCATTACCAAAAAGTAACAACAACAATAGATATGTAGTTAGTATTCAATGCGAATTAACGAAATATGTCGTATTAATTCCAGTACCTACTAAAGAAGCAAACGTAATTGCTAAAGCATTAGTAGACAATTTTATTTTAACTTACGGAACATTTTTAACTTTACGTTCTGATCAAGGAACTGAGTATAATAACGAAGTCCTTGAACAGATCTGTGAAATGCTTAAAATTGAACAAAAATTTAGTACAGCCTATCACCCTCAGACGATTGGTTCTTTGGAGAGAAATCACAGATGTTTAAATGAATACCTGAGATCTTTCGTTAACGAACATCAATCGGATTGGGATGAATGGTTAAAATTCTATGCTTTCAATTATAACACAACCCCACATTCACACCATGAATTTACCCCTCATGAATTAATTTTTGGAACTAAAGCTAAATTACCACAAGAATTATTTGAAAAAGGAACTGAACCAATATATAATTTTGAACAATATAGTAAAGAACTAAAATTTAAATTACAACGATCTAATGAAATAGCAAGAACCAAATTAATTGAGCAGAAAATTCAAAGAGCAAAAAACTCAGAAAATGACATTAATCCAATTCATTTAACAGTAAACGACAAAGTTTATCTAAAAATAGAAAACAGAAGAAAACTTGATCCATTCTATGACGGACCATATATAGTTCAAGAAATACTAGATACAAACTGCAGGATTCAGAACCCCAAAACAGAACATACACAGACAGTACACAAAAACAGATTGATAAAAATATAAAATCAAACAACATTCATTTTTAGAGAAGTTACTTCATTCGCAAAAACCAATTATATTACAATTATTTATAGAAATCTTTAGAAATATATCAAATTACCAATATTATACAAAACCACATACCATTGTTTACAATATACCAACAGCTTTGGAAAATAAAAGTTTAGAAACCTATAAAAAGTCTATAAAATATTTGTAACATTGAGAGAAGCCAAGGAATAATTAATCCATAATCTGAATACTAAGAATGATTCCATTGCATTACATCATTCTCTTAAAGAGGGATGGTGTAGTATGATTTCAAACCCCGTTCCAAAGTCCATCTTAAAACTCCCAATATACAAATTATCCTTCTCCTCATAAGCAGTTGATTGTTTCAAAATAAATGACTCATGCGTGGTCACTTCAATTTACGATTCCCACGAAACATTCCTCAAGCGCAACTGCATTATTTCGTTAATTGTTTTTCTCCCACATTCGTCCATGCCAACATGCGCGGGCGATATGAATGCACCCTTACATCATGTCGCGCGCAGCTAAAGGCAATAAACCAGAAACCAAAACAAACCCAGTTCTATTCTGATTAAATACGCGACCGTACACAAAGTCGTCGTGACACTTTACGATTTCCCATGAAATCGATATGCGCGCTTATGAGCGCAGTAAGCAATTTTATTTCTTGACACCATTCACATCGAACACTGCATTCGATTGATTGGCTATTCCCCTTTGAAATCGACTTGGCTCCTCCCAATGAAACTCTCCACAAACTGTTGGCTAAGTTAGCTTAAGACACATGTAACTAGCATTAAGACAGTTCTTGTATGACACTCGACGCGGATGCACGCGTGGAGTGACGAGAAATGAATAAAACCTTTTTTGAATAAAAGTATAAAGCAAATATAAGACACTAGTCTACGAGACGAGCACGGGGCAGACAACGTTGAATATAACGGCCGGAGTACCACAAGGCTCTATCCTGGGCCCAACGCTCTGGAACGTAATGTATAACGGAGTACTGAATCTGAAGCTTCCCAAAGGCGTGGAGATCGTGGGCTTCGCGGATGATATCGCTCTCACAGTGGCAGGCGAGACACTCGAAGAGGTGAAGATGCTTGCAATCGAGTCCATCGTCTCAGTAGAGAACTGGATGCAAGCAGCGAAACTGCAGATTGCTCATAATAAAACGGAAGTATTGTTGGTGAGTAACTGCAAAGCCGTGCAGCGAGCGGAAATCACAGTCGGGGAACACGTGATAACTTCTAAGCGTAGGTTGAAATACTTGGGAGTTATGATCGACGACCGGCTGAATTTCAACAACCACGTCGACTACGTCTGCGAGAAAGCAGAGAAGTCCATTAGCGCGATAGCGAGAATAATGCCGAATAACGCAGGACCTTGCAGTAGCAAAAGGCGTCTCCTGGCTGCTGTATCCTCGTCCATACTGCGGTACGGAGCACCAGCCTGGTCGGCGGCTCTCGAAACCCACCGGAATCGTAGAAAACTGGACCGTACGTTTCGGCTCATGGCGATGAGAGTTGCGAGCGCGTATAGGACGATCTCGTTGGAGGCAGTCTGCGTTATCGCCGGCATGATCCCTATTGGCATCACTCTGGCGGAAGACAGAGAGTGCTACAGACGAAAGGAAATCAGGGGTATCCGGAAAACAGCGAGAGTAGAATCACTCTTGAAGTGGCAGCAGGAATGGGACACGGCGGAGAAAGGCAGGTGGACGTATGGGCTCATACCGGTACTATCGACCTGGCTGAACAGGAAGCACGGGGAGGTGAATTTTCATCTGACACAGTTCCTGTCTGGACATGGCTGCTTCAGGCAATATTTGCACCGGTTCGGGCACGCAACGTCGCCACTCTGTCCGGAGTGTGAAGATGTGGAGGAAACACCAGAACACGTGGTATTTGTGTGTCCCAGGTTCACCGCAAGACGCGAGGGGCTGCCTGCCCTTCATGCCGGGAACATAGTAGAGAAAATGTGTCGCGACGAGGGCACCTGGAACGCTGTGAACAGTGTAATCATACACATCATGTCCGAGCTACAGCGGAAGTGGAGGGCCGACCAGCGTAGTAATAACCCCTGACCATAGAAGAGGAACAAATGCGAGGGCTGTTGCAAAGTGTAGTACCCCACGAGAATCGTTGTGACGGAGTGCGCGTTATGTTGGAGGGCACTGCCTAATCGGCGCTCCGTTGGGAAGAGAAATCCTGCGAGGGTGGCTGTGACGGGGCGCGCGTCAAGTTGGAGGGCGCTTCCTAATCGGTTCACGTCTCGACAGGTGAGAAACCCCGCGAGGGTGACTGTGACGGGTTGCGCGTCAAGTTGGAGGGCAATTCCTAATCGGTACACGTCTCGACGGGTAAAAGGAAGCCTGTGCTGCGGATGTGCGTGGCGGAGTACAACGGAAACGTAAATGAGATGTATAGAGAAAAAGGGAAGGATCAACGCTAGTTAGCGTTGAAAACTCGTGAAGTGCATGAGCACAGCCGCCCCCTGAAGTAGTCGCCTAGATGTGGTCCCGGGGGGAATGAGGCTACGAGTAGAGGGCTTGGTTTTTGTGGGTGCGATCCCCACTCGACGTCTGGGTTATCCCTTCCCAGATAAGGCTGGAAGAGCGTTCCTCACCTCTATAAAAAAAAAAAAAAAAAAAAAAAAAAAACATACAAACATACAAACATACAAACATACAAACATACAAACATACAAACATGAGCCGTGGAGCTGCCGGCCTAGAATAGCACTTCGGGTCTTGGTCCCTGTCCCTGTCGTAAAAGGCGACTAATCGGGTGACAACGCGAGTAAGGGCGCGGTAAAGCCTATGGAGACAGCACGGGGGAAATACCGTGTACAGAAGCAACGAAGGAAGTGCCCGGCACATCAGGATCGACGCCAGTGAGATCCTGATTACGACATACTGGTACGACACGGAAAACGGACATGATCAGGAAATGATTTATATTCGACGCAAAATGCTGACAGTCGTACTATCCTGTTCCCTGAGTAAGGAAGGGTGACACTTTCCTGAAACGGCGTTTGGGCTAATAGTGCGATTGCCCCCGTCCCAGTAATAACTTGGCAAGTCTTCGGGTACGTTCGATGCTCGTCTTGGCTCAGGCACTAGGTACTAGGCATCAGATGACACATTCCTGATTTGCGCTGATCTGGCTCTGAACACGGTCCCCATGAAGGATCGTGTCAACCCCTGCATGGCCTCACTGCTTGCATAGACAACCATGGGATCACTGATAGCGACTATGTACAACGAGCGGAGATAGCGGCCCGAAGTTGGGACCCAATAAAAATATGAATTTTCAAAAAAATCCCACTGAAATCGAGAGCGAAATTGAAGAGGTGAGCATCTTTGGAAGAAGGGGTCAAGTAATGAGATCCCCTCCGGTGTTGAACCAATCTCCAGCACCAAATCCGAGTAGCCACAAACCCAATGATGAGCAGCCACAATATGAAAAATCAAAACTGAGTGAAGCCAAGAGAGCATGCGATGAACTTTACGAGTACATCAAGCCCCGCAGTAACGTTCATGCTGTGATAAGAAGTCTCACGATAAAAATTAAATCTGCAATTGCAGCTGCTGATCGTGAACAGCAAACCTGGAGAGCAAGAGCAGAAAAGGCGGAGAACACGCTGAAAGAGGCTGTACAGAGTAGACCAAAGGAAGTAGTTTCCACCCCCTTGGGAGATTCCAATCCATTAACCGGAAAAAGGAGAAGGCAAACTCCTGAAGAAAAAAGACTAGCAAAGAAACAGAAAGATGCCAACGAAGGTACTAGAGGTGAAAGTAGCGAAAACAACAAAGATCCTAACGGGTGGCAAAAAGTTGAGAAAAAAACAAAAAGGGATAAAACGAAAGAGAGACCGAAAGTCCGGAAAATGAGACAGAAACCAGACGCATTAATTGTCACAACAGCGGGCACCACATCGTATGCCGATATCCTGCGAAAAGTGAAAGACGACCCGACTTTGAAAAATCTCGGAGAGAACGTGGCCAGGGTGAGGCGCACTCAGAACGGTGGAATGCTCTTCGAGTTAAAAAGAAACCCGACGGTTAAGAGCTCAGCATATAAAGAGCTGATAGAGAAATCATTAGGGGAAACGGCTAAGGTGATAGCACTATCACAAGAAATCGTAGTCGAATGCAAGAATCTGGACGAGATCACGACGGAAGACGAGCTGAGAGAAGCCCTGAATGATCAGTTCGAGCTGGAAGATAAATCCTATACAATACGCTTGAGGAAAGCCTTTAGAGGTACACAAATAGCTACGATAAAACTGCTGAGAAACAAAGCAAACAAGGTGTTAGAGGTTGGTAAGATTAAAGTAGGTTGGACAATATGCCCCTTTAGAGTTACTCAACAAATCGTAAGATGCTTTAAGTGCATGTGTTTCGGGCACTATGCGGCAAAATGCAAAGGCCCCGACAGATCGAAGCTCTGCCTAAGATGCGGTGAAAAGGAACACGTCGCTAAAGACTGTACCAAACCACCCAGATGTCTGCTCTGCAAAACTGAAGAAGGGAATGAGCACAGTACGGGAGGCCCAAGATGTTCGGTCTTCAAATAGGCACTGATTGCAAAAACAATCCAGGAAACGGTGTCCAGTGCACACGAGGGGTTCGTGATTGCCAAAATAAACGGGGTCTTTGTATGCAGCTGCTATGCACCGCCGAGGTGGACAATAGAACAGTTCGACCTGATGCTCGATAAGTTAACCGAAGAGCTCATTGGTCGGAAGCCCCTCGTCATCGGCGGAGACTTCAACGCCTGGGCAGTAGAGTGGGGAAGTAGACTCACTAATGCGAGAGGATTCAATCTAAGCGATGCTCTTGCAAAACTAGAAGTGAAACTAGCCAATGAAGGTACCACCAGCACATTCCGCAGAAACGGTCGAGAATCTATTGTCGACGTCACCTTCTATAGTCCGACGCTTGCAGTGAACATGAACTGGAAGGTGTGCGACGACTACACCCACAGTGATCATCAAGCTATTCGATACACCCTTGGCAACAAAATGCCATCATCAATTCGAGGGCCAAGCCCAAATGAACGGAGATAGAAAATTAAGACATTCGACAAAGATCTTTTCATCGAAGCACTCCGAACACGAACTCCACCGGAAATGAATGCAAGTGAACTGACAGACGTTGTAACGAGAGCATGTGATACTGCGATGTTACGGAAAATACAACCAAAAAACGTACGCCGATCAGTTTATTGGTGGAGCGAAGAGATAAACTTTCTACGCGCCAGCTGTCTTCGGGCTAGACGGTGTATGCAGAGGGCTAGGACTGCCATTGTTAGGGAAGAACGCATGGAATTGTTTAGAGCAGCTAGGCAATCACTAAAACGCGCAATCAGGCTCAGCAAAAGACGATGCTTTAGAGAGCTCTGTCGCGACGTTGATGCGAACCCATGGGGAAGCGCGTATAGAGTGGTGATGGCAAAAATCAGAGGCCCATGGACCCCCCACGAACAGTGCCCGGAAAGGCTGAAATACATTATAGAGGGGCTCTTCCCGCGGCACGAACCGACGATCTGGCCAAGTGCACCATACGGTCAAGAGAGAGAGGAAGTCGTGAGAGTAACCACTGAAGAATTATTAGCTGCAGCAAGGAGACTGAAGGGAAATAAAACATCAGGACCTGACGGTATCCCTAACGTTGCATTAAAAGCTTCCATACAAGAGAACCCGAATATGTTCAGAGAAACTCTACAAAAGTATTTGGATGAAGGACATTTTCCTGATATATGGAAGAGACAAAAGCTCATTCTTCTGCCAAAGCCAGGGAAAGCAACAGGAGAACCGTCATCATACAGACCAATTTGTCTACTGGACACACTTGGTAAACTTCTGGAGAGAATAATACTCAGCAGACTGATAAAGTGTACAGAGAGTGAATATGGACTCTCAAAGCTGCAGTTTGGGTTCCAGAAGGGGAGATCCACAGTGGATGCTATCCTGCACCTTACAGAAATTGCTGACAAAGCGCTGAAGCAAAAAAGGTGTGGCAATCGATTCTGCGCCGTTGTAACAGTTGACGTTAAAAACGCATTTAATTGTGCCAGCTGGGATGCGATCGCAGAGGCACTGCACAAAATTATGGTACCGAACTATCTGTGCAGAATCCTGAAGAGTTACTTCGAGAACAGGATCCTACTCTTCAACACAGCAAAGGGAGAGAAGTCGTTAAATGTAACAGCGGGTGTCCCACAAGGCTCCATCCTTGGCCCAACGCTTTGGAACGGGATGTACAATGGAGTGCTAACATTGAAGTTACCGAAGGGAGTCAACATCATTGGCTTTGCAGACGATATATCCCTAACAGTGACGGGCGAGACACGAGAGGAAGTGGAAATGCTGACTACTGAGTCAATAAGAACCATAGAAAGCTGGATGCATGGAGCAAAACTGCAGATAGCGCATCACAAGACTGAAATCATGCTGGTAAGCAACTGCAGAAGTGTTCAACGAGCGGAAATCACCGTTGGGGAGCATACCATTGTTTCCAAACGTGAGCTCAAGTACTTGGGTGTGATAATCGACGACCGACTTAAATTCAGGAGCCATGTCAACTACGCCTGTGAGAAAGCGGCAAAGGCCATAACGGCAATCGCCAGAATTATGCCGAATAATGCAGCCAACAGTAGTAAAAAAACAAACATACAAACATACAAACATACAAACATACAAACATACAAACATACATACATACAAACATACAAACATACAAACATACAAACATACAAACATACAAACATACATACATACAAACATACAAACATACAAACATACAAACATACAAACATACAAACATACAAACATACAAACATACAAACATACAAACATACAAATATACAAACATACAAACATACAAACATACAAACATACAAACATACAAACATACAAACATACAAACATACAAACATACAAACATACAAACATACAAACATACAAACATACAAACATACAAACATACAAACATACAAACATACAAACATACAAACATACAAACATACAAACATACAAACATACAAACATACAAACATACAAACATACAAACATACAAACATACAAACATACAAACATACAAACATACAAACATACAAACATACAAACATACAAACATACAAACATACAAACATACAAACATACAAACATACAAACATACAAACATACAAACATACAAACATACAAACATACAAACATACAAACATACAAACATACAAACATACAAACATACAAACATACAAACATACAAACATACAAACATACAAACATACAAACATACAAACATACAAACATACAAACATACAAACATACAAACATACAAACATACAAACATACAAACATACAAACATACAAACATACAAACATACAAACATACAAACATACAAACATACAAACATACAAACATACAAACATACAAACATACAAACATACAAACATACAAACATACAAACATACAAACATACAAACATACAAACATACAAACATACAAACATACAAACATACAAACATACAAACATACAAACATACAAACATACAAACATACAAACATACAAACATACAAACATACAAACATACAAACATACAAACATACAAACATACAAACATACAAACATACAAACATACAAACATACAAACATACAAACATACAAACATACAAACATACAAACATACAAACATACAAACATACAAACATACAAACATACAAACATACAAACATACAAACATACAAACATACAAACATACAAACATACAAACATACAAACATACAAACATACAAACATACAAACATACAAACATACAAACATACAAACATACAAACATACAAACATACAAACATACAAACATACAAACATACAAACATTGATGTGTTAATAAGTTCGAATACAATTTGTCATCGTTTTGTAGGTGCGCACCGAGATGGAATTCAATTCAATTCAATTCAATTTTACTTCTCGTTACGTCGACCAAAAACGTAAATGAACAAAGTGAGAGAACGGAATCGACAGAAGGAAAACTCTTACGCCTAAATCGCTACTGTGTAAATGTGTGCAATGCAATGGTATAGAAGGGAATACTCTAACGCCGAAAAATGGCAACTGTGTAATGTGCTAATTATAGATATAATAAACATGTGATATGTACACGATTAAAAATCGGCACTATTACAGCTAAAATGCTAATGAGCCTAAATTAAAAACAAAAGGGAAAAAAGAGATAAATTTCCATGAAATTGCTCTAAAATCCAAATATAGTAGACATTAGAATAGTATTTATGATATAAAAAGAAATCATAGAAAAAATAAACATTTTAGTTCGTGACGTGTTCTGTTTTTTTATAATGCGAAAAATATTTTTTTGGAAATATGTAACTAGTTTCTGTATATCCTCTTTCAACTTTAATTGTTGACACATTCAATGTTGTACCACTCAAACTGACTAGTATGCCTGGTATGTGAACTTCCTATCTTCGTGACTACTAATACAATCAAAGTTTAACACAACCACAACCGTGAAACTTCCCACCTTCTATTCTTCATCTCGGGTGCGCACCATGTGTATTCTGTGTAATGGTATTGGTGTAATCTCTAGCTTCATATATAGACTAGCCGACGCGCACGGTGTCGACTTGCTGTCATTTGTTGTTTGTTTATCGCGTCGTTGTAGTAAAGTTGTTTCCGAGGAGTGAGCGCCCACACCACACGAAGGGCCTGGGATACAAGCCGTACAAGAAACGCAAGTTTCACGGGGTAACGAAGACTACTACGAAGAAGAGGCTGGAAAGAGTCTAACTGATACTTCGCGGCACGCAGGTTAGGACTGATTTTTTTTTCTTAAATCAATAACCGCGCGATGTACAAAATGATCGGCTGTGGGCGCCGACAATGGCCTACGACTCGCTTCATATAAAAGATGGGCAAAACGGTTCATTTCAATGAGCGTGTCAGATCCGCTCGTTCATTCAAATTAGCCGGCTCATTTTGTTACGATTTACTTTCTGGTGCGGCTGCTCTCAGCCCTCGAGGAAACGATTCACTGGTTCCAGGAGGGAACGCAGTCTAAGCCCCCAGGCCGTAAATATGACCGTGCAGGGGAGGACGTGGAAGGTCTCTTTTGGGTCGTCGCGTGAGCTGTGTGGGGAGGCTTTCGGATTTGGGTTAGCGAGAAGAAATAGTTTTCAGGTTAATAAACAATTATTTTATTGACTCACGGATCCTTCTACGGTCTCTACTTGGTATCGGTCAAGAGGCGATTTAGGAAGACTTAAAAAATAAAGTTTAATACATTAATTAGTGCATAGAATAACAAAAATATTACTTTATTCTAGCTTTTCTTTAATAAATTTTAATCACAATGATGATCATTGCATGTTTTTTGATTATAATAATGATCTTTTCCATGTTATCTAATGAAAGTCTATTCAGTCTTTTGCTGCAAACATGTTCTGCATTCGAGAAAATTCGCTCACATGGCACTAAAGTCGCTTGAATACAGTCTTTTCAGAAGGATTTCGCAAAGCCGAGGACGGACCTGCTTTTCCTGCCTAAGCGAAATGTTGCTTATTTTTTGCAAATGTGACTCCGTTAAATATTTGTCCAGCTTAACTACTGCAGTAGCTTCTGGATCATGTAAGGCTTGAAGTTTGCCAACCAATGCATCAAACTCCTCCCACACAAATGACCGCACTTTATCTGACTGCTAACTGCTACTTGCCTAATTATTCATACTATTTATATGTTTAATCACAATGACACCGTTTAACTAAACACGTTGAGCCTCGTGTCAGTTTCTAGGGACTAGAACCAGGGACTAGGAACTAATATTGAGCTTGCCGTTAAAGAATATGTTTTACTATTTTATGTCTGCAGCCATTTCAGATTTGCATTTTTCACAAATAACTATGTTCTACTAGTCAAGACTTTTTATTTGACACCCATATCGATGTGCCTTTGAAGGAAAATATAAATCAATTTTTGTGGCGGCGGCCATTTTGGATTTGCATTTTTTACAAATAACTGTGTTGTTCTAGTCAAGCCCTTCCATTTTTACTCATATTGATGGGGTTTTGGGTTTTTTTTTCGAACAAAAATGTCTTAAAAACTTTAAGACCTACAAAATTTTAGTCAGTGAATGAAATATAGGTAATAATTCAATCTTCCATAAAACGATACAAAAAAAAATATAAAAATAACACTGAAAAAATATTTTAAAGATTGAATTCTTTTTGAAAAAAAAAAAAAAAAAGATTGAAATATTTTAAAGATTGATTCATTTTCCCAAAAAAAATTTTTTTTTTTAATTCTGAACGAAAATCATATGAATAGACCATACAATTACCAACAAGTCTCCCAAACATTGGAAAAGGGGCACTGTTACAGTGAAAAAGTTTTTTTTAACAAGCAGGCCAAGGTCATTTTATCTATTTACCCTTAATCAACAGTATGAAGGGAAAGATCATGAGAAAGATTGGCTTCACCTTCTAGTTGGATTTTTTCAAAGTTTTTTCAAAGTTTCCCTGTATTAACTATGTTAGTTGAACTTGACTTTTTTATCCCTAACCATTACATTTTTGACCGTTTATGTTTTGTGCATCAACTATTTTTTTTGTCAAATGTTCAATAAATTTTTTCCGTTATTCATTCCTATTTTCGAACTAGTTTGGACTGCCACTGCCACCGTCAACCGTTTGAAAAATGATGTTAGACTGTCATCCCAGTAAAACATTCAATGGAGCGATTCTAATTTATTTCGTTTTCAAAAGTACTGTATTTTCATGAATTATTATTCAAATCAACTTTCTTAGAACTGCTTATGGTAGGAAAATCAGCCTTCGTCACGTGACCGTTGTACTTTCGGAATATCCCCGTCCAAAACTCCATCCGCTTTCGCTCGGGCATTTCCATCATTTTCACCTCCTCTCCAATACTTAGAATACGCTGTCTGATATCCTCGCAATCCACCGGGACGTGCTGCACCGGGTCCCACTTGAATTCCAAGCTGTCCTCTCCGTCGGGCGTTGGATCGTCGCACTTGGCAAAGTTGGTCCACATGCGGACCATTTTTCGGCGCATTTCGTATGCCTTGTTGGTCTTCGGCACTTCCGTTTTCAGCATAGGTGAGCTGAACAAGTAATACACCTCGTCGATGTGAGCGGCTCCCTTCATACTCATGAAAGACGTTACGGCCTTGCCCTTGTTCAGCAGTCCGTCGAACGAGAACCGATAACCGAACATGTTCGTTTTGTATTGATGCTTTGCCCACAGTTCGGCCGTGGTCCGATATGCCAGGAGATACTTATCTGTGAAAAGATCCACCAGTTGCAGTAAAGTATCCCGATTTACGTTCTTATCCTTGAAATAGAACTTTTTGATCTCCTGTCCGAGCTGACGGGCTTCCGGGCTGAAGTAATCGATACGCAGTGTTCGTGGAATGAACCGCTCCGGCTCGATGTTGTACGTGTTAAGATTTTTGATCGCATCGATCAGCACCATCATCCCATCGTGCTCGTTGTAACCTAGAATGATCGGGATCTCCATACTGTCTCGCTCGGTCATGATCTCCGTTGGATGTTTGGTGATGATTGCGTCCGTTGATTGCTCCCGCTCGATGACTGGCAGAAACGGAAGTTGGAACAGTTTCTCAACAGTTTGTTCCCGCTTGGTGAGCACTTTGGATTGCAGTTCGAATAGTTTCCTTGCTGGTGCGTTCTTCAAAATCTGGTACACCTCCTCGTCATCCGTTGGGGAGTAGCCTAGCAATGCGGCCAAATTCCGTGCTTTCTCTTCCGGTTTATCCTGATGACCGAATTCCAAATATATGGATCCACTCTGCATTATACCCTTGTGGAAATACTTTTTGGATTTCTTCGAAAGGCAATGATAGTTGACGGCAATCGCCCCCGAGCTAGCTCCAAAAAGTGTAACATTGTTCGGATCTCCACCAAATTGAGCGATGTTTTGGTTAATCCACCGTAAAGCCATTCTCTGTAATAAATAAAGGGGTTAGGTTTAGAACCTTGCGTTCACTAAATCACCCACCTGATCCTTCAGCCCTGCGTTACCTTCTATCCCTGCCTGAGGTAAACAAAGAAATCCTAGCACACCTAAACGGTAGTTCATGGTGACCACTACGACTCCTTCTTGCACAATATAACTTGGCAGGTACATCGAGCTATCGCCATGACCGCCAACCAACCCACCTCCGTGAATGAATGCCATTACTGGAAATTTCGCGAATCCTTCATCTTTCTTCGGTAACTTCGGAGTATAGATGTTCAAGTATAAACCATCCTCCGATCCGGTGATCTCTTTCGTCAACACATCTAGACCCAAACAGTTGCTCCGTTCCGTGGTACAGTCCAGATAGGAAACGGTGTACTTCTCAATCGGAACCGGCGACATGAATCTGAGATTCCCTATCGGCGGCTTCGCGTAGGGAACACCCTTAAAGTAAAAGTAATTTTCCCCATTCGGTAGAATATCCCGCACTCCGTAGATGTATCCCTGCGCGACTTGAATCGCTATCCTGGTCGGAGGCTGAAACAGAACAAGTAGGACTACTTTTAAAATCGCCCCCGATTAAAAAGGGATACTGTGAAGAGGAACCAACCCGATGGGCTTCCGCGTCCGATCCGGTACTGACGTTCTTCCAGCCAGTTAAAGGGGAGCTCCGCATCACCATGGCTAGAAACAATTTTAAGTTGTAGAATTTTCGGATCCAAAACCAGACACTGTGGGACACCGCGCGGTATTCGTGTGGCAGCGTAATGACTTGTGAGCGCAATTTCGGTGGGGCCTTTTATAACGTATCGAAAGTGATTTGCATAGTCTCGCTGCGCGCAGCAAAAGGTTCGAATCATAATTTCATATTTAATATGCAATTTTAGAGAACGTTGAACGCATTACTGCTTATCACGGTCTATATGTTGAGATATGTTAATATCGCCACTGACGACCTCTGCGGACAATGTGGCCGATTAGGGTCAGTGTGCGTTTTAGCTGGTGGCGGTGAGACGATGGTGGTTTCAAGTTTTAGTGAGTCACTGCCGTTGTTTTAAACGGTGTTTGAATGTTCACAATGCGTGAATGATTGCTGTCCACAATATTCGTTCTCACAAACTTTTTGTTGCTGCAACATAATTTACCATATTATGCACACAATATCTTCCAGTTACTCATAATACTATTCATATTAGGGTATATTGTTATATATACCATAATACTATACCATATTAGGGAAACTATCAAATTAGTAGATTATCAGTGTGTTCACTGTGTGTTCACTTCATTATCAGTGTGTTCACATTATCAGTGTGTTCACTGCTTTAAAGCAAAGCTATCAAATTCCGAATAATGCAATATTAATACTAGTTCCACTTCAGACGAATGCCATTTCATTTTTCTGAATTTCAGGGCTAGACCATAAAAATGCACTAGTTTCAAACAGGTTAGTTATAATGTAGATGATGTTGGTTTGTCCAGTAGAAAATATAAAATACACCTTCTATTGGTGTCAATGCGCCTCTCATTTGAGCTAACTTTTAATCAATCACGTGATGATTATTTGGAACGTATTCAGACCTTTTATGGATTATAACACTTACCAATATTGTAAACATCATGCTTGCGCACCATTTGTATCATACTTATATATCTAAATCATGTAATTAATGATCGTCGTCGGTCATCGAGATGACCTCAATTTTGATCATGGTTTGTCCGATTTGCTGATGTTGGTTTGACTATGGCAACCGCCTGACGCGCTGCAATTTTTTTTGTTTTGTTTTGTTGCCGTCGCGCGAAGCAGGAATAAAGTTTCTCTGTGTGGAGTACTGTTCACTTTAACACGTTCGTCGCCCAAAGCGACTTTTCAGAGTTTCTAGCGGAACCCATCTTGCTGATAAATTATTAAATGAAGATCAAATTTAGTTTGTAGACAACTTTTACATGATCTAGCAATATTTTCTTCAATTTGAAGAATAATTGACAACAATAACACATGCCAAACCGGCACTCGAATAGTCTTATTAATGATAAGTTTCAATATTTTTATCCTTTTTTTAGCTTTTCGACTGTATACACTAGTTTAACTTATGTGCGAAGATATGCTTTAATTAGATTCCAAAATCATTCAATTGGGCGAATTTCCGGACAGTTTAGAGAATTAATGGCCTCTGGTACAAAACCAAACTTTATCATATATATCTATCCTTGGATATCTTGGTAATCCGTTCTGACCAAAATATTATAGTGTTATCATGTTGACGAATAAGACGAAACTGAATCTTTTTAAGGCAAGAGTTTACTTAAACATCTGAATTCATTGATCTTTTTCCGATGAACGGCTTAGAAATTTTGACGCAAAAGCGAATTACTTGTCAAATCATTCATTTCATACCAAATTCATCAGTGAAAATGGAGGTTTATTCAAAGTATCCATTGTGTCGCATGCCCTCATCGGAGTGTTGATGTCAGCCTATCTGTGTTCAGAACAGGGTTGTTGTGTTGGGCAATTAAAACATCTCTTCATTTGCTTGGCCACTAGAAGGGCAGCTTCTAACGGACACAAGAATCATCATACTTTTATTTAAATTTTATTTTCATTCATCACCTGAGCAATTCCAAATGAAATGGTCCTAAAAATGCAGATTTTAAAAACATGTATTTTTGATTCGAATAAAAGTTTGTATTCCGTTTGGGTTGGGAGAAATATAAGTTTGCCACAGCAATCGGGAATTTTATGACTCAAGTGTAACTTTTAAAAAAAGGCGTGTCAGTTTAGTAAGAAAAATCTTTGATAATTTATATCTCAAATACTATGAGTCGTACCGAAATAGTGTCTTAAAAAGAGTCATAGTTAAAACGTGACAAAATATACACTGAGGAAAAATATTAGTACTGTTTTTTCTTATTTACGAATCTGAAGTTAAAACCTGTCTGAAGAACTTTTTCAATTACGTGAAGAAACTTAAGAGCAATAATATTCCATCTCCTATGCATCTCGACGAAAATGTGAGTCATAAAAAATATTTAATCTTTTTGGCAATTTTTTTCAGGAAATTTTTTTGTACCACATTCTCCGAGAAAAAACCGTGACCGAAAGTACTTTTCATTTCTACCGGAATTCTTTAACACATCTGTTTTTTCGACATATCTGTGAACAATATCGCACATCAAGAAATATATAAAACACTAAAAATTCTGAACCAATCGAAAGACCCAGGTCCTGATGGAATTGCACCCATAATCCTCAAGAACCTGGTTGACGAACATACACCTCCTCTTCATCTCCTATTTAATATGTCTTTAAAAACTGTAATATTCCCAAACAAATGGAAACAATCGTTCTTAGTGACTATTTTCAAATCAGGTTCAAAAACTGACATCCGTTATTACCGTGACATTGCTATTATATCTTGAATTCCTAGATTATTTGAATCAATTATCAATAAAAAAATATTTCAACAAATAAAAAGTCGAATTAGATGTAGACAACGCGGTTTTTTCTTTCAAATGCCGCTCTACATCAACTAACCTATTAGAATTCCTCACCTTTTTACTAAATTCAATGGACAACGGCAAACACGTTAAAACCCCTTATACGGACTTCAGTAAAGCATTTGACCGAATCGATATCCCAAACTGTAAAAAATAGAAATAGCACACAGTCTTTTGAAATGGCTTAACTCATATTGATTAGAACGCGAACAAATAGTTCGTTTCCAAAACAACCATTCAAACCCCATCAACACATTGCGGACCGCTCACGAGTTTTCTCGTGTTTCGCGTTCCGGCTGTTACGGATGGATCACGAAATAACCCTTGTTTTCTACACTTGATGATTAAATCCTTGGTTTGCCAAGAATCTAACAATGCCTACCGATGGCTCGCCTTCGTCTCATCTATTCATTTGTTTTAGGCCACGAGTGTTATGGTCTGCATACTTTTTCTAAAGTGTACCACACTGTACGACGTCTATAACGGTGCGTGGTATCCTGTATAGTAATCGTGGTTCATATACGATTCGTGGTTGCTCGAATTAATTGCATTAAGGCAGTATTCTAGTCTAGAAATTTGAAAAAAAATCATTTTTTTCCTTCATATTTCTGTATTTTAGGCTTTCAAGAATATACCTTAGAAAGGACTTATTGAAAATCCTATTATTTACCGAGTTAGAGCTATTTTATAATGCGGTATCCAACCAATGAACTCCAAACGCTTTTTTCTCGGAACTAGTTTTTGCAATCTAGCGTACACGATATCTCAAGTTCAACTGAACCGATTCATGTCGAATTTACATGAATACAATCTGTATGTGTGTATGTATTGTACCTCTAAAAAAATATTTTTTAAATTTTACTATTTTAAAAAAAAATCGCGAAACGTAAGAAAAAACGTTTTAAACCGTGTTTTGTTTTCCAAACGGCCGTCAAAAAAGATGGTTTTTGACTTTTCCGAAGTTCATGCGATAGCGACATCTTTACTGATTCAGAATCTGTTCGATTTTGTTGTTTCCGATAACCAGAAGGGCTGGCGTACACGACAGGGCACAACTTTTTTTTAACCTATTTTTTGACTATTTTTTCTCCGTTCAATTTTTTTATTGTTAAAAGATAAATGAACAAATAATAATATAATGGATCGTAAAAATACTCTTTGTTTTATTTTCACGGAGCGCGAAAAATCCTCTACACTAGAATACCCGCTTGACGGATGATTATGTCGACCATTAAATGGACAATAAACGAATGAAGCTCCCGAAATTAACCGTGGTTTTCATAAAAATCTGTACAATTTACAGGCCTTTTCCCGTGTCTATTCAAGATTTAGATCGAACCAAACAACTAGCAGCATTCCGGATGGCATAAACCATGGGTACCATATGATTTTTTTCAGATGTCTTCACATGGTACGAAAAATTGTCTTCAAATGTCTTCACAAACATACTGAAGGAAACTGAAATTCATAACAGAACTTTGAACAATGTTCGATAGATTATTCAATGTTTATTCTAATTTATATTGTTATAAGGCGCGTTTCGTGAAACATAGCGAGAAATTTTGAAGTTAATTTCAATAAATGTGAACAAAGAATAGATTTCGCAACTGCGAACGAAATTTTATGAGTTTAGAAATGATAATTGTCTTGATAAACTCCGCTGATTGATTGAACGTCGTCTCAATTCTTCTTCCACAAATACGGAACTGTGATAAGTTTCTCTTAGAATGGGCTGTACAAAGATTCAAATGCAAAAAAAATGGATGGCTTTTATTGACCAACTAATTGTTATAAAGAACTTAATTTGTTTTATTTCTGCTTTGAAATTTCGGTTGTAACTCAAAACATATCAATAAAACTAATTATTGAAACGATATGTAATAGCGACACCGGGGCAAAAGTCTTTATTGATTACTAAGGGCAAATAGAAAACAAGAGAAACTGATAAAACTACGAACGAATGACACTAGAACAAAGGCCTTACTTCTTTTAACCATATTTTCGGCAAATAGTCGGAATTTTATGGAAATAATATCCTCCAAAAATCCACATACACTATCACACTGAAATGTATTCACATACTTCATAATGTATTCACAGTAAATCGAAAGTATTCAAATTGAAGACATGTCTTCACCCCTGGCATCTCTGACATAAACATCTAAAAGTGTTACCAACATCAATTTCTATACCTCTATAAAGCACTCATTGACCCATTTCACTACAATAGATCAAACTAATGGTCGCAGTGGTACAATGCTCCTACAGAAGCACCCATTGAAGAACCAAAAAATAATTCGCTTTCGGGAAAAATTATTTACGGTATATTATTCTCATGGATTTATATCTACGGCTTATTTGAATACTATGAACAGAATCAATCGGTCGAATAGGTCTGATCCGCTGACGTCCGGGAAACATATTTGCTGATTGGATGGATCTATGTTCGATGTATTTAATGTTTAACAAGAAACTTTTACAGACATATGCAACCAATAATGGAGCAAGGCAGGGAAAATGTTACGGTTTTAATCTGTTCGCTATGGTTTATGGTTGGGGATTCGATCCAAATTCATGACTCACTACCAAATATCAGCGTTATTAATCAACAAGCTTTGTATTCAGTACTGCAGAAGACACGTTTCGATCTAGATCCTTACCTCACCTCAAAAACTTGGTGAAAAGCATGCCAGAGAAACTGCAAAATGATAATTAATGCAGTGATCCTGTCGATATTCGACGGCACACATGTTGCCAACCCGTTTAGGTTTATTTTGTTTGGCTTTTTTGCCTTTTTCACACCCGACTTATCCCAGAATGTGACCAATTACCTTCCAATTAAATTTTTCCATTATCGGCCGAGGCCCGAGAGCCACCTAAGCCCATTGCCGGCGACTGAAATGTAAATGCATTTGTCAACATTTGTTTTCTTTTCATTAATTTGCCGACAGGGACTGAACGCCGTGACAGTCACACTGCCAAATTGTCACCAACGGCGGCCCGAAGATACCTCTCGCAAATCCCGGATCAACCACACCAAAAACAATGCGCTTTTAAAACGAGTCTCAAGAAATTGTTATTTGGCTCCATATGTCAACTTGGCAGTTGTACGTGTGGCATTATTTCGATTGGTTGGCTAAGTGCAATTGAGGGAAAATAAAAATATTTGGAAATTGGCCAATTCCCGAGCGTCTTGATCGTTTTTTTTTTATTCTTGTTTTGTTTGCTTCTTTCACCTCAAAGCAAGTATTCATAAGAGACAGTCTGAGAGTGGAGCGAAATACAATTATCGGATAAAGTAAATTCCGTTAATTGAAAATTGTTCCGACCGGGTGACTTCGGTTTGAGCGGTTCAACCATGGTTGAAAGATAGGCTTCATAGCTTATCGGACAATAGTTTTCGGTGTCCTCTCTCATTGGACGTCTCCATTGCAGCCTCCGTCTTCTATCTCGATTTGTCGACTTTTTCGTGTTTGACATATTTCCCGGTGCTTACCTGACAGCCGAAATTCCTCAACAAGGGCATGTGAAGCACTGTGAAGAATTAAGCCAAAAAGCGTCCACTGTGGTGAGACCCGAAAATTATTAAATAAGTTGAGTAAATAAAAGAACATAATTATGAAAATTGATTGAACCTTTTTTCCCAACTCATTGTCTATCGAAGCCATTTGTCCTCTCGTCTCGGTGTATTTTTTGGTCAACAATATGAGAGGATTTGTGCATTTTTTTTTATCATACCTACGAGGACACACAATGACAGCTGGAAGGCATGGCGAAAATTGGAAGCGAGCAATCCGGCACGGCGAAAGGCTGCCAGAAGTGAGCCCAAAAATCCACGTAAGCCAACAACCAACAAGCAAGCATTCAAGTAACCGAACAGCTCACCGCGGGCTGAGAATGGGATTTAAGGAATGTTTTAATGCTCTTTAAATAATGAGACGATATGGTAGTTTGACTGTTCGGAAATTTGAAGCCGAACAATGCGACCGTTAAGGACGGGAGCGAACACATTCGGGACTTAGGTTTTTTCTTACCCTCCGGGGGAACTGATTTTTTGTTCCTTTCATATCTGCAGCAATAACATTAATTATCAAGGGATGAAAACAGAAGAATGACTTTCACCAAAGCTTGAAATGGAGGAATGATTATGTTGTGCAGAGTGCGGTGGAAAAAAGGATGGTCTCAATTGATCGTACTTTTGGAATTGAAATCGAGCGAGTGGTGAATTTACTGCGAAATTAATTAATGTGTCATTGTCGGTATCTTCCGCTGACTGTCAAGTCAAGTACTGTTGTCAAGTACTTATCTGAATCCCTATTTTTCTTTACGAATTTTTAACATACTAACATACTGTTTTTAACGCTATTTTAGAAAATGAAATTTTAATGGAAAACATTCTGAAACAAAACTAAACAAGATGAAGGTCGATTTGAGAAAATGTTCTGATACCAATATATGAGGGTATCAAAGAGAAACCCACAGTTTTAGTAGTGATTTTTATTCAGAAAGGTCGTATCAGAAAATTTTTACAATGTTAGGTTCGATACTTGGAAACAATTCACCATCATCACTCGTAGGCAATGTCTTAGAATATCAAGAAATAATTAAGAGTAACGAATAGGATTTTATTCTGCATATGCAGAAAAGTACATAACAGTTGAAATTCATTTTGCCGGAATAAAATTCAATTTTGACGTCTTCAATAATCAAGATAAACATGAATCTTCATTTGCTCATATTAACTGGTTGCCTAGTTTTGGTCCATGATTATCCTAACTTTTTTTCGTGTTATTGAATCATATGCGGCCTAAAGTAGATGAATTGATTAGACGTAATTGCTTCCATTATTATTTCGGTCCTCCGTCTGTACGCCATTCAGATGTTCACCTTTTGGTCACCTCATGATCGTTCCTCAAGATGCTTCCATCCTTATTCCGGCAAATTCTGTTCGCGACACAAGGTCTTTCGGAATACATCGAAATTATGGTGAACTTTCGCGTCTCATGACAATGGTGCAGCAGTTCTAGTTCTTGGCACTCCTTTTCTTAGTGGCGCCTCCTCTCGCGGAAGAGTTGGGTTTGCTGTCTCCGCTCTCGGTCAAGCTCGATAGGTTCTGACGGTTATTTTAGTGTTCCAACTGCGCATAGAATTCATCTTTGTCATCATCGGGACTTGCAATGTGGGGGCTGTGTACGTTTACGATTCTGATGTTGAAGAATCCTCAAGCCGCACATTCGTGGGTTGATTTGCCAGCGCTCTATCACCCATTTCTGCATATTGCCTATCACAATGAGAGCTGGAACCAGCTCATTTGTGTTGCCGCAGCTCTGGTCTATTTTATAACCATTGCAGAAAGTATGTGCTGTAGATCCTCTCCAGCACACTTCCTGCACACGAGTACTTCCGATGAAAATGAGAGATCGACAATTGTATGTTCCATGTGTCCAATCGTTAGTTCGTTTTCGTTGCCTGGGTCTATTACTATTAGTCGTGTTCATTTTGTTTGTGTAGTTTTTGTTGTTTGTTTTTGTTTTTATGCGGCTTTAAAGGCAGTATTCTATTCTAGAAATTTGAAAAACATCAATTTTTTTTTCCTTCATATTTATGTAGTTTAAGCATTCAAGAATATACGCTAGAAAGGACTTAGACGAATTTCATGCCAACTCGACTGGCCGTTGGCAGCACCATCTCAGATAGTAGTGAAACGTTGTTGGTGTAAAGACATGGGCACTTTTACAGGGAAAAAGTTTTTCTGACAACAACTTTTTTATATTTTCTTCGAAAATAATGCAACTAATCCTAATTTTGTTTTAAGACAAGATAACGATATAGTGTATTCGACAAAGTTTTATATCTTATTAAAATGTGTTTTTGGAATATAAATCGTTTTTATGCGAAGACTCATGAAAAAAATAATGTTTTGCTCGTAACATTTTTGTGTGTAAATTCTCACGTTTGACATGTTCTTCACATGTTTCCAAATAGAGAAAAGTTAGCAGAGCATGTAAATTGCGATAATTTATACATAAAAATGTTAAGAATTAAACGAATTTTTTCACTCCGGATAATCGAATCCTCCGGATTATCGAGTCAAAATTTTTTTTTTCTTTATTTGTTTTTTTTGCGTGTATTTTTCGTTTTTGACGTAGGACTACGTCTAACCGGAAGATATAGGGGGTGAAATGGAAATCTAGGCACTGAACAAGTAGGAAAAAATGCAAGATTTGGAACGCTTATAACTCGAGTATTTCTCAATAGATCGCAAAGGTTTTTGCATCAATTGATAGGAAATATATCTACGCATCTATCATAACGAATAACATTTCATTTTTCTTGAGATAAATAATTGAATAATTGTGAAATATCAAGCATTGTCAAAATGCACTATGTGCCCATTTTTGATTGGTCCATTTTGTGCTCCTCAAATCGTACCGACCAAAACGGGCAACCAGAGCAGCAGCGAAATAGAATGAAGCACGATTGGGAAGGAAAAAGAAAAAAATGAACGAAACATTGGTCGCAGTCTCACACATGCGTAATTCTCGAGCCAGCCAGTCAGCTTAAAAATCCCCGCTCCGCTGCCGTAACGATCATTCTCATTCAAACCGTACACCGCATCGGTTCGCATCACAACACATCAACAAACCAACCCAAGCAGCCATGTCTGGACATGGTAAAGGAGGAAAAGTGAAGGGAAAGGCAAAATCCCGCTCGAACCGTGTTGATCTGGAGTTCCCCGCAAGGGTAGCTAGGCCGAGCGCGTTAGTACCAGTGCACCAGTCCACCTAGCCGGCGTTATATAGTTTCGGCCGCCGAAGTGATCGAGTTAGCTGGCAAAGCTGCTCGCGACGATAAGAAAACCCGCATTCGGAACAGAACACATTCGGTTCGGTGGACATCAAGACAACAGGCAGTTGCAGCGAGTGGCGAATGGCAAACGCAATCGCAAAACGGCATCAGGTAGCAGAAGAAAAAAGTTTGTTCTTTATACAAACTGCTTTGGTGGCAAATCCAGAACAAGGCGGCATCGAGGGCGTTCGAAATGGTTTTCTTCAATACCACGAGTACTAAGTTTTCTAAATTGGAACCATTCCATAAAACAAGGCGCTTTTCAGGGCCATTAAACCTTCCAAAAAAGAGTTTAGGAAATACAGTTCAATGCTTTCTAAAACATTATCCAAAATAATAATAAAACACAAATTGATGTTTTCATAATTTGTTTGCCAGGATCTGATGAGTATGTGAATTTGACAGTTTTTCTGAGCTTATTGATAGTTGGGGACTTTCCTGATTATTCAATTTTCACCAATTCTTAAATTGTTTCCAGATTGAAAGTACAGTAATTTACAATTAGTTCGACATTAGGCTAATTGGACGGACATGTAATGCGACTTATTTAGTTGGAAATTTTTGTAAACATAGAGATCCAAATTATGACCCCACATTGAAAGTCGACACTATACCACTGTCATCGCAAATGTTCAATTACAGGTTAAAATCGCCTCCAATGCAACACTGAGTGGCGCTTCGGCACGTCGCATTGAATGTAATTTACTGTACAACATGTGACAAAGCTGGATGGGAAGAAATTTTCCAACTGTGAAAGCTGTGGCGAGTGGCAACAAATCTCTAAACAGGAAGGTTTAGCCGAACAAGATGAGGATATCGAGTGATAACAAAACAATAAACTCTTTAGATTGAAGATAATTTTGTGATCCTGAAAAGGACCCTTTTTAGCCTGCATGTGAATCCAACGAGCGAACAAATCGTAATGAATGTATTTTTTTGCCATCGCTCCCTTTTAACGCTCATTCGTTCGCCTCGTTGGACTCGTCCCTCTGGCTAAGTCTACCGATTTGTCTCTATCCTGTGAGTGTGTACCGCTAGAGTATAAAACACGCGGACCCCAAATAAATATCTTATTTTCTTTCAAACCGTAAACCCGTGTGGTTGTACGGCATCGGCATCGTGGACGTAACAAAGGAGGACAAGTTAAGGAAAAGGCAAAGTCTCACTCGAACCGTGCAGGTCTCCAGTTCCCTGTTGGTCGCATTCACTGATTGCTCCGCAAGGGTAACTAGGCCGAACGGATTGGTGCCGGAGCACCAGTATACCTAACAGCGATTATAGAGTTTCGGCCGTCGGAGTGCTCGAGTTGGCTTGCAAAGCTGCTCACGACAATCAGAAAACCCGCATCAAGAACAGAGCAGCTTCGGTTCGGCGCTCATCAAGGCAACAATTAGTTTCAGTGAGTGGCAAAGTGTTTCTCCGGCACGTCGCATTAAATGTAATTTACTGAACAACATGTCACAAGCTGGATGGGAAGAAATTTTCCAACTGTGAAAGCTGTGGCGAGTGGCAAACGCAATAGCTAAACAGGAAGGTTTAACCGAACAAGATGGGAATATCGAGTGATAACAAAAACACAACACCAAAGGTTCTTTTCAGAACCATCAACATATTCATAAAGAGTAAACAGTAAACTAATCCATTTTTCAGGTAGATAGGTAGGTATTCACGTAGGAGAAGAAAATAAAACAATATATTTAAAATATATATTTAACAAAAGCTGTCCCCTGTGTATAGTCCTACGTCACTCCGGTTATGTCCCCGACATTACCCACCCGTCTTTTTTTGAAAATAAAAGAGGAATTTGATTTTTGATTCATCGATGTATAGAAAACTTGTTGGAAATTTTAATGGCTATTTATATCTATTTTTTTCAGAATTTTAAAAGCATATATTTTCGAGAAAAATTTATTTTAATTTTCAAAATATTTTTTTTTTCAATGATTTTTTTTTCCAAAAAATTCTTTGATAATTTTAAATGAAAACCTAAGTAATTTCCTACATTTCATTTTCTGACCATCTTTTTGTAAATGTTATAGTTTTTAAATTAAGATTTTTAGAAAACAAGTTGAGAAAACTCAAAATAGAAAAAAAACCTACAAAAAAAAAATAAAAATTTTAGTCAAAGAATGGAACATAGGAAATTATTTTGGTTTTCATTGAAAATTATAAAAAAAAATTTCATTGAAAAAAACATATTTTGAAAATTGAAATTAATTTTTCTCGAAAACATATGCTTTTTATTTCTGAAAGAAATAGATATAAATAGCCCTTAAAATTTGAAACAAGTTTTCCATACATCGGACGATGGGCAGATTTACGAAAAGTTTTTCGAACAACAACTTTTTCATGTTTTCCTTTGGAAAAAGGCTAATAATGTTCAATTCATAATATTTTTTCTCGTATAAATTATCGCATTTTAAATGCTCTGCTAACTTTTCTCTATTTAGAAACATGTCGAGAACATGTCAAACGTGAGAATTTACACACAAAAATGTTACGAGCAAAACATTTTTTACAGAAGTCTTCATACAAAAATGACATATATTCCAAAAACTATAAAAGATAGAAAGTTGATGTCTTCCACAAAAGTTTATATTTTAACAAGATTTAAAACTTTGTCGAATATACTATATCGCTATCTTGACTTTAAACAAAATTAGGATAAGTTGTATTTTTTTCAAAGAAAACATGAAAAAGTTGTTGTTCGAAAAACTTTTTCCCTGTAAAAGTACTCAACTTCTGATGTATGGACGACTTGTTCGAAATTGTAATTCTAATTATGAATATTTTTGCTCCGATCAATTTTTGTTTTATTGTTCAAATGAACAAATAATTACACAATGGATAGTAAACATATTCTTATTTTTGTTACGGAGCACGAAAAAACGTTCGAAATTCATGTCTCTACACTAGAATACCCCCTCAAAGAATGTTATCAATTCCACTATCTACTATTACGTTACGAGTACCACCAGGACTAGGCAAAGACGCGCTGTAGCTGTCACCATGAACTGTTAAGCTTTGGTCAACATCATTTGAAAAAAAAACGGCACCAATAAATCCGCCGGTCCAGAAAGCGCACATAACAGTGACCTTTTCAGGGTGCAGCTGGAAATGGCACCAGCATCCTCTCCACTCTAAATGCAGCACTTCACACGTATCCATGTAACCAAGTATGAGCTATGTAAATATCTGGAATCGACAACAACTTCGTTTTGAGCCTGTTCATCTAAAGTACAAAGGCGTTATGAGTCGGTAATACATAGTCCTACGCAAAGGTAAAACCAAATTAGGAAAGCCTTCGAGGAATTAATCAAACACATCATCCAGGCGCACAGGAAGAGATAGGTGGTGTCACCCTGCTATATCCTACAGTTTAGGCGTCGTGCACAAATTACGTAACGTAAGAAGGTGGGGCAGGGGCTCGATTGCTTACTTTGTGCTAGAGATAGAAATTACGTTACTTAAGGGGGGTCCAAAATCAAGATTTTTAGCGTTACCTAATTTGTGCATCACACCTTATGGGACCAGGCCTTTGTGCAGTTATTCATTTTCCACTGCTGTTGATGTAAAAATTTCTGGATGGCTCTGGTCGGTTTCTATGTTACCCATCTCTCTCATAGGTATCCATATTTTTGATGCCAACATCTCGAGCACCAAAACAGCTAAAATAAAGACAGATCGATCTGTTTTGAACCCTGCTGACAACTGCGTCAGTTGAGATGTTGGCACTTTTATACCGTTCTGAATCATATTTCGGACAACATCATATTTCGGACACTTTGTTCTAATGTCTTGAAAGGCTTAATGCACTGATGATATAACTATAAAATTAATATCACAATTGCTTCTTTAGAGTAATCCCTTGGTTCCACTATCATTTCATATGAGAGCTACGTTTGAATTATAATATAATTGGCAAAAATCTGACAACACTACTCATAATCGTTTGTGTTTGACGTTTGCTTAGCGTGAGCACGTACAATTTACCCGTTCATAAATATTTAAATTTCTCCCGTGTTTCATCAGTTCTCATCATCGTTAACAGTTTACTGTGATTGCTTGGTAAGTATTTCGTAGTTGATTATAAAATATAATCAAGTGTAATATAATTTTCGTCCAAAAAAATACAAAATAAAGTATCCGAAATTTGAATTCAATCTGTCCGAAATCTGATTCTTATTCGCTTCATTTGAAAAGTATTTTATTCGATGATTTTTTATGTTTTCAATCAAATAGGTACCAAAGTAGAAAGCTTAAAAGCATATTGAACTAATTTATTGAAAACATCAACCAAATAATACCTGTGCATAAAGCTTAGATCTGTTCTCTGCATCATATGTCTTAAGCGTCCGGAATATGATTCAGAACGGTAGTTGTTGAATCCCACTGAGAACTATGATACTGGCATCATATGAGCACATAGATAGAGATAGGTGGTACAAGGGTACAAGACCATGGCGACGACAAAAAAAACACGGTTCTCCTTAGCAATGGGCTGTATGTACCGAATTTGGAGATTATTTGAGAAATAAGTACGAAAGCGGAAGTATTGATGGCGGCATCGGATCACAACAATCACCACTGCCAACACGTATAGCTTCGGCTCTTCCGGCAACATGCATGCACTCGGTGAAATGATGCAGAATAATCTGATGAACGAACTCAAGCTACAAGTTTGCGAAATTCGAGAGCGGTTCGATTGCTGTCAGAAGGCGAAAATGAGCAAAAATCATTCTGTAAGACGGAGGAGAGGTTTTTTTAAAAAATCAAGATATCACTAATTTAGCAGGTGTGCATGTTGAATGATTTCGATTTTGACGTTTGCTCTCCAGTTTACGAAATAGTGTCGAAGTAAAAGGAACAACGCTTGAAAATTTTGTTCGCGCAACTCGAAAATCCAAGTTTCTCGCACGTTCTGTAGGAAAAGTTGTTAAACATGACCAAATCAATTGTTACAAACATAATTGAAGTAATGGGGAACGTTCATCGACGACTTTGTTGTTCATGCCTTCCCGTTTTTCTCGATAAATTTTGCCCATTCACGACTAGTATTCGTCACCGCCATGAACGCATTGTCAGACATTTTGTGCACTTCGTGATGTCGGATGGAGTGTGGATGGAACTTTTAGTCCGTTCAAAAAATTCTTCTTCCTCAGAACCCTTTGGGTCGGCCATTCAAACCTGCACCTTTTCAATATTCAGGTCAGGAATCCGTCGGAGAAATTCCATGTTTTCTGTCACGTCACGAGTGCGTACCTATTTAGAGCATACCGAACGAACGGATTTTTCCGACATCAACTGCCATGATCGTTGCATTGTGGAATAACAACCTGTTCGATGAAGCCTCAATCCCCTCATTAGTTCTGTGATCAAGTAGTTTGACTCTGAAAGGCGTATGAAAGTCATCTTCGATAATCCTCCGCATGAGATTGTGGAAATATTGGCGTCTTTGGCCATTTTCCTGATGGAACGTATCGGATTACGCAAAACCTTTTAACCATTTTTTTTACCAATATTCAACCAATCGTATTCCCTTTCGTGATCGTAAGGATCGTGGACCTCCACTCACAGGCTATTGGGGGTTAATACTTTACCATAGTGTTTAAACGGATAGGGGCCAAATAGCACTCAAAATCTCCGCATTCTTTTCTGGCGCTTTTACACAAGCAGTATACTGGCAATCATTCGTTTGTCCTACATTTTCACAAGTTTACAATGAAATCTGCAAAATTTATAGCCTCGAAGAACGAAACGAACGAATACAATGGAATAGGGGAGATCAGGGTTAAACCGACACCCCCTGACTTCTCCAAATAAAAGCTATTTTTACAAATTTTTAGATGCCCTTTATGCACATAGGGGAAATGGGGGGAAAGTGGTCACCCTAAGGAACATGCCCATTTCCTGTGTCTACATACCACTACAATTACCATTTCTCGAACAATATTGTATCATAACTTATTGTTGTTCAAGATAGCAAGCGATTTTTATTATGAAAATTGAAAATAGTACATTCTTTATTATATTAGAAAAAAGTTGAATAATCGAACTTTTTTTTAGTAAGGAGGTAAAGTAGTCACCTGTGGTAACTTGCACATATCATGCTAGAAGGGATAGATTTATGCGGGTTTTCTTGTCCAAATTTGTTGAAATCATTATTGAAATAGTAAGTACATGTATGAAATAAACTAGGCCCATTCACCTAAAGTCGTAATTAAAATTTTCTCATACGCACTAAACGTAGTAAGAAACACACAACGTTTTTCATAATGAGGCTTGGTTTTGATTGGGGTGGCATATTTTTCTTGGTTCAAAACCACAAAAGGGACCCCGCTAGGAGCACAAGGTGATCAGGTATATCAGCTTTTGAAAACAGAACATTGTCAGTAGTAATCCTCCACTGACCACTTTGCCCCCAAACAACAAGGTTTTACTGTTACCCTCTCCTAGAATACGTAAACAGTCGTCCAAAGTGTTGATTTGTCGAAAATATCAGGTCCAATAAACTAAATTTCACTAGAAATTCCTTAAATTCGAAACACACAAAACTACGGCCGAATGGCTACCAAGAGAGCGATATTTGTTTCTTATTCATATGTTAACATGTGACAGCTCCACGGAAGTACAGGGTGACTCAAAAGTCATGAATTTCGTCAAATATAAGGTGACTATCAATACGGTGTCGATAGTCAATAGTTATACTACCAAACAAGCAGGTAACCAGTTTACCCCCACTTCCCCAATGCCATTTCTTACGTTTCGAATCACAATACAGCTACTGAAGTCGCGTTTCTGCCAAACCTAACAAGAAAACAAAACCGAGCAGAAAGCTGGAAACAATGCGTGTAAAATATTGCTAATGGAATTTAAGTGTTTTAGTCGAAGAAATTCGATACTTTTTGTAAGCCTAATTCATCTCAGATCATTGTTCAGTGTATTCTGCGAGACTGCGTGTCGTGTAGTTGCTTATTGATGCCCAAAAGATTTCGAGTCAATTCGGGGTAAAATCGACACCTGGTTTATGCTTCACAGACAGGAAAAATGAGTCCTTATTTTTCCTAGATGCCTTGTGTTTATGTTGGAAGGCAAAATTACCGAGTTGGACTGATATTCAGCCGAAAATCGCCAAAACCAACGTGGTACTATCAATACCGTGGCAGAGTGGTTAGCGTCACACCTAACATGCCGGGGGTTCGGGTTCGATTCCCGTTCTGGTCGGGGGAATTTTTCGTCAGAAAAATTTTTACCTTCGACTTGCACTGTGGTCACGCATATTCTAGAGCTTTGCCACTCAGAATGCATTCAAGGCGTGTTATTTGGCATAGAAATCTCAACAAAGTACTAATAAAAAATGACGTTGAGCAGGACATGTCAACAAAAAGTCTGATGAAGCACATAGTATCCATCGATCAACGTCCATTGGACACATCTGAGGAGGATACTCACTCAAACTGGGATCAAAACTCCCGTGTTCACTCCGAACCAGGAGCTGGTGTTTGTTTGACACCCCTCAATCTTGAAAACCGTAATAAGGATTACCGATATCCGTCGTCTGTCATTTGTATTGACATAAAAAAAACAATGTGGAAGATGCCAACAAGATGCGAATTTCATGCCAACTCTACTAGCCGTTGGCAGCACCATCTCGAATAGTATTGAAACGTTGTGGGTGTAAAGACATGGGTCATTTAAGCAACTTTGCATACTTGAAATATTTAGACTACTTTTCGGAAAAAGCCAAAAAAAATTTCTTAATGTTTTGCAAAAAATTATAACTTAAAAACTATGATACCTACAAAATTCTTGTCAAAGCATGAAATGTAGTAAATTATTTGTAAATTATTTGTAAATTATTTTCACAAAAAAATATCAAAATTTTTTTTTGTTTTAGAAATTAAAACAAAAATATCTATATACTGTATTCGACAAAGTTTTAGATTTTATTAAAATATAAACTTTTGTCAAAGACATCAACTTTCTATCTTTTATAGTTTTTGGAATATAAGTTATTTTTTTATGAAGACTCCTGAAAAAAATAATGTTTTGCTCGTAACATTTTTGTGTGTAAATTCTCACGTTTGACATGTTCTTGACATGTTTTTAAATAGAGAAAAGTTAGCAGAGCATGTTAGTTGCGATTTTTATACATAAAAATGTAACGAATTAATCATTAACTCTATTTTTTCAAAGAAAAAAATTAAAAAGTTGTTGTTCGAAGAACTTTTTCCATGTAAATGTGCCCATCGTCCGATGTACGGAAAACTTGTTGGAAATTCTAAGGGCTATTTATATCTATTTTTTTTCAGAATTTTAAAAGCATATGTTTTCGAGAAAAATGAATTTTAATTTGCAAAATATATTTTTTTTCAATGAATTTTTTTCCAAAAATTTCCTTGATAATTTTTAATAAACACCTAAGTAATTGCCTACATTTCATTTCTTGACTAACTTTTTGTAGATCTTATAGTTTTTATGTTCAGATTTTCCGAAAAAAAAGTTGAAAAAACTCAAAATTCAAAAAAAACCTACAAAAAAATTTATCAGACCTACAAAATTGTAGTCAAAGAATAAAATGTAGGAAATTATTTTGGTTTTCATTAAAAATTATCAACGAATTTTTTGGAAAAAAATTCCATTGAAAAAAAAAATATTTTGAAAATAAAAATTCATTTTTCTCGAAAACATATGCTTTTAAAATTCTGAAAAAATTGATATAAATAGCCCTTAAAATTTCCCATACATCGGACGATGAGCACATTTACATGGAAAAAGTTTTTCGAACAACAACGAACAATGTATAAATTATCGCAATTTACATGCTCTGCTAACTTTTCTCTGTTTAGAAACATGTCAAGAACATGTCAAACTTGAGAATTTACACACAAAAATGTTTTTTTCCAAAAAATTTAAACAATTTCCTACATTTCATCCTTTGACAAGAATTTTGTATGTATCATAGTTTTTAGATTATAAATTTTCGTAAAAAATAAGAAAAAAAATATGTCTTTTTCCAAAAAGTAATCTAATTTTTTTTCGAATATTTTAAGTATGCAAAGTTGCTTAAATGACCCATGTCTTTACACCCACAACGTTTCAATACTATCTGAGATGGTGCTGCCAACTCCTAAGACGAATTGGCATGAAATTCGTCAGATGGTTCAATTACAAAAATCAATTTGCTATCAAAATTCAATTCTACTCAACGAATGCTCAACAGATTCTGTAGAATGGTTTATGTAGAGTTTAAGAGAGGGTCTGTAATGATTTGAAGTCATGGGAGTTCTTGAAAATATGTGGAAATCCTTAGGGTGTCGGTTTTACCCTGATACCCCTACTGCCAATAATGCGAAGTGCGATACTTCACTGTCAAATGAACTGCAAAAATTTCCAAAGGCTGTAAGAATTTCAATTTCAATTTCAATTTATTCACAAAAAAAAATTTAAATTCTTACAGCCTTTGGAAATTTTTGCATTTCATTAGTCAGTGATGTCAGTAAGAATAGCTCAAGAGCATTTTCGCATTTTTAATTAGCTTAGACCGGTTTCACAAGCATACTAAAGGGTGTGTCACATCAAATTGCATCACGGAAAAATCGCTGTAGAAATTTAATTTTTAGGAATTATATCTTCAGCTTCCGCTTATAATCAGATAAGAGTGTATAGATCACGTTGGCCATGCTTCACTGTCAATTTTTCGTAAATTTGGAAAAATGTCGTCGAACGAAAAAGAGCGTCGTGAATTAATCCTGCGCACTCATTTCGAGAATCCGGAGTTGTCACATCGGGACATCGGTATAATGCTGGGAATCGTCCAATCCACGGTCAGCAGAGTACTAAAACGATACTTCGAGAACCTAACCACCGACCGGAAGGTGAAGAACGGCAAAAATGGATGCTCCGTCAGTGAAAAAGATCACAAGCGCGTAGTTAAGCAGTTTAGATGTGATCCGAGAAGTTCGGTCCGGGATGTCGCCAATAAGCTGAATTTGTCAAGTTTATTCGTCCAGCGGACCAATCAGCGGGAGGGCCTGCGTACATACAAGGTTCAGAAGACTCCTAACCGCGACGAAAGGCAAAACATGGTGGGAAAGACGCGAGCCCGGAAGCTGTACACCGAAATGCTGACGAAGCCGCATTGCCTGGTAATGGACGACGAAACCTACGTCAAAGCGGACTTTCGTCAGCTGCCGGGCCTGTTGTTCTTCTCCGCAGAGGACAAATTTAGCGTTCCGGAGGAGATTCGCAAGCAGAAACTATCCAAGTTCGCCAAAAAGTACATGGTGTGGCAAGTGATCTGCTCTTGCGGAAAGCGGAGCGCCCCCTTCGTGATGACCGGCACGGTAAACGGGCAGGTTTACCTTAAGGAGTGCCTACAGAAGCGCTTAATACCACTATTGAAGCAGCACGAGGGCCCGACCATCTTCTGGCCGGATCTCGCTTCGTGCCACTATTCAAAGGACGTGTTGGAGTGGTACGAAGCCAACGGGGTCACCTTCGTGCCAAAGGAAATGAACCCGCCCAACGCGCCGGAGCTTCGCCCAATAGAGAAATATTGGGCGATTATGAAGCAGGCCCTCCGGAAGAACCCAAAAGTTGTCAAATCGGAGGCGGACTTCAAGAGAAAATGGATTTCTGTTCAAAAAAAAACTACAACCTGACGTTGTACAGAACCTTATGGACGGGGTAAAGAGGAAGGTGCGAGCATACGGGCTTGGGCTCGAAGTATGAATAAAAAGAAAATGCCAAAAGTTGTTTAATAGTTTTTATTTTACTGTCTAAAATTTTCAAAAGGATCGGTCTACTGGGCGAATTTCTACAGCGTTTTTTCCGTGATGCAATTTGATGTGACACACCCTTTAGTTGCTTTATTAGTTAAAATTTTATAAATTCTCTATGTTAAACTCAATGGCAGACACTATTCCATTCCTTTGTTTTCAAACTGGACAAAAATCGCAAAATTTTCCAACAAATCCCTACTGCCAAACCAAGTGAATATTATTGTCCACTAGAAACATACAAAGGCAAACGGTGCACCCCTCAAGAAGCATTGGTCCTAGACATGGTGTCGCCTCCGATTCCGATACAGATTAATATAATAATGCAGGACAACGTCCAACAACGCATTCCACCCATACAGAATCCCTCGTATGAATGAACGAATGAACCGAACAGAATGTCTAAAACAAAATAATAGCCATACAAATGAAGTTTAAAAACTATGCAATGAGCCTCGAACGAACGATCGAACCGTCCACTGGATGACAATGCCACGGTATTTCAAGATGTGTCCCTGTATGTCTAGCCGATGAATGGAGATCCTATTCGAGCCATTATTCACAGGAACAAGACACTGGTAAAAAAGGATCAATTCTATTATTAGTCATCTCACTCGAGGATAATTCGGCATCGATCGATGCCTGTTGCATTTTGTTTGTCACTATTATTCGAAAATTGCACGCGTGATGGCGTACCAACCGATCGATGAAAGGAAGAGTGGGAAGCCTTTTGAATCCCTGTTTTTCTCGAAGGCAAAAAGAACACGACTGAATGAATGGATCTTATTGTTGATGAATTGTGGACGTAAGTTGTTGCAGTACCTATTCAAAGTGAATAAGGAGGATTGGAGGAACGATTTTTTCTGATCAGCTTATTGTCACGGTTAAAAAATTAATTGGAGGGATGGATGAATAATGTAGAACTATACCCTTTTGTGTGTAGGTATAGCGACCTCCTCCAGAAATTAGATTAATGCGATTGTAACGAACAAATCTCATGTTTTCAAGTAAAAAAAATCAACACCTTGACTCGAAGGCGGTCGAACTAACCTATCGTCATAATCTGAGGACATACATTTTTTTTCATCGAAAATTGTACCTCTAACTGGGTGAACCCCTTCGACACAATCATAAAATCATAACTTTACAACTTATTTGTTGTCCAATAACCCAAAAGTTAACCCGTTAGAAGGGCAAACAAGGGAGACGACGACACTTTCACCCTTTCCGAGGTGCCGCTGCCCTATAAAACCGTTTGTCGTAAACTGGTTAGCGGTAAATGGTACTAATTTCGGAAACCCTCAACCCTTTTCTCTGGAGGTGCACCAAACACATTGACAACTCCTTCCAATCTGCCAGGACTAGGTATATGACACGACCAAACCCGAAAGGGTTGACAGTTTTCACTTTCGTCAGCCATAAAAAGCAAACAATGGGAGCTAAATTTGAAACCAAACCGAAAGAAAGGATTGAATCCGATATCCTTACGCAAACGAGAAGAGAGGTGCATTGCGTCCTCCGAGCGAACGGGTTAATTGGACAATTATATGCATAAATTAGTGTCCCCAGCTCGGTAGGCACCGGAGCTTCGGGATAGAGAAGTAGCAGAGAAACGAGAGTTTTGGTTCAATTACCAGTTCAATGGAATGTCGTGCAGCCTAGTTGCATGGAGGTCTCGGTAAAGTCACAGGGAAGGGTTAAACCTAGCGGTGTTGGTTGTTGGCACGTGATGACAGGTAATTAAACGAACATTTGTTTATGAATTTTTTCAAAGCAGAGCGTATTTAAAAGGGTTATGTACTGTTGGTAAATGTTTTGCCAAGAAGTTTTACGATTTTTAATAAGGTTGAAGCGATAAAACAAAGGGTTGTCGAATGGTTTTTCAAGATGGGTACAGGCTGTACTGTTTCTAGTGTTTGGACTGAACCCGAGTCATTTTTATGTCATCTGATATTTTATGGCCTCATTTTCTCATCGGTTGATAGTAATTTTCAAAAATGTTCAAGGCCATACGAATCTGAATTGACGTATTGACGGTCGAATTATCCTATCCTGAAGATCGGAAGAGAAGGCTTTTTTTCTACGAAGAAGCCTTAAATAATTCTAGACTCTTTAGTTGAACTTTGAAATTGATGTCCTCTCATCAATTTTGAGTCAAAATTTGACAAAAGGATCTATCCATTTGTTTCTTACCATGATTCATTGTACGTTCTCCAGCGTACAAAACAGATAACGTAACATTCTATGTGCTAAATGTGTTAGTGTGTGAAACAAATCTCATTGACTGCAATCACAAACTAACAGTGGTTATCCTAACTAAGCTTTAATCAATTTCAACCATCTTGGCATATTAACTCGTACGGTGAAAAATACAAGGTACAAGGCTGCCAATCAAAGCGCCGGGAAGTATTTGCCAGTTTGATAGCGAAAAAATTAAAAAGCAAAAAATATATAAAAATAGCTTAACTAATTAAATCAATCTGATTGGAAATTTAAGCATCAGTTCCACGCACAAGTTGCTCAGAACCTCTTCGTTTTTGTTTTATTCTTTGGTGTGGATAAAGTGACATAAGACCAATATTACAATTCCCATCATTACATCGCCAATTGTAATTACGAGTGATTTTTACAAGGGCCAAGCAAACCATTTGTCATGACAATTGTCATGCGTAAATGCGAAAACAGAATAGAAACATACGGTATGAGGCATGATGTCGACGCCAACCTCTCTCAGTTTCTATTCTGTTTTCGCATTTTTGCATGACAATTGTCATGACAAATGGTTTGCTTGATAAGGGCTCATCTCGAAATAATTGTAACTCGAAATCTTTCAGCTGTCCGATTACAATATGGAATCCGACAAAGTCTTTGGAGTGTCAATGAGCTTCCTTGGAAAATTAACATATTGAAAACACCCTTAAAAAAGCTTACTAAAAATTAAATTTAATGTTGAAAACTTTTATGAGCATTTTCCGATTTTCAATATGTAAAATCAGTCATATATCGCAAACGCTTGAAAAATACTTAAAGAACGAGTCTATTCCAATTTAATTGGTGTTAATCAAATGCTACTAGATAAGCATTCGAATAAAAAATTCCATTGGAATCATTTACTTGAAAATCTTATATCTTTCTGAATTTTACTGCAATATCACGATTTTTACTCCACTGTACTAATAATAGCCAATTAAATTTCACCTTAAAGTTAGTACATCAACTTTAAGGTGAAATTTAATTGGCTATTATTTTTTTTAAATCATATCTAAAATATGAAAAAAGAAAAATTCTCAAACTTTATACAATCGAGTCGAAAATTGTATAAAATCGAATAATATAATCTGGTTGAATGCAAATTCGTCCTTTTCGCAGCCTGCTACACAGAATGTTCGTTTTGAAGCCGTTGTCCACTGTCCGAAAGACACGGTTGATTTATTGTCGATTGTTTTTACGCAACTAGTAAATGCAAATCGATTTTACTTCATGAAAATCACATATAATCGATACAAGTTTGGATTTGTTAAAAAACCCCAAGTTTCTAGTTACTAATACTACCATGAAGCGTTGAAATTATTCAAAGTTTTTATGTTTTCTAACGATTTTCCTCAAAGAGGATCATGGTTTGTCCAAAAAATGATCATGGTTTGTCCGAATTTAGAAATCACCATTTTTGAATGAAAATATTCAAATTCTCAAGTAGATGTTGCATTTATCATTGATTGAGTTTACTGTCATCATATTGATCCATTCATAATTTAAGCTTTCTTCAGAATATCGCATTTTCTTGGGCATTTCAAAAGTGTTCACCTCAAGACACTCAACATAGAGAAACTTTATTTCTACTAGGCCCGAAGGACACGAAGGCGCGCCAAGCGGTTGCCATAGAAATTATGTGGACAAAACAACATTAGTGAATTGGACAACTCATAATCAGAATTGAGTTCATCAAAATGCGTTAATTTAATGGTTTAGCTATGTAAATCTGATACAAATGGTGTGCAAAAATTATGTTTACAATATTAGTAAGTGTTATAATCCAGAAAAGGTCTGAATACGTGCGAAATAATTATCTGGTGATAGATTAAAAGTTAGCTCAAATGAGGGGCGCACTAACACCAATAGAAGGTGTATTATATAATCCTTTAAAACATTCCGTACAAATATTCTATAAAACTACTGTAAATCAATTACAATTTTATTTATATGTTTTGAAATATTCGAATACCTGATTTGACAAAGGTGTGCTGAATTAGAGCATTCAAAAAAGTGGACAAACCATGATCATATTTTCGGCTGGACAAACTAAAATCATTTACCTTAGCTCAATTTTGAAAAAAATGGCGCTTGGTTCGTTCTGGCAGAACCCCGACCATATGTAGGGCCGTTATATTGCTTCAATGTGAAAGATGAGAAAATTTAGTACAGGATATAGATATGAAACATCTTAATTAGTGAATTTGGAAGTGAAAAACAAAAAAAAAGTAAGTGGTTTATAAAGTGTTATAATCAATTTTATCCCAAAAATCCGTGATAAACCTAATAAAAAATAAACTTGATTTTTTTATAACCAAATTGAAGCTCTCTAACCGCTCTACAATTTGTTCTTTGACACCCAATTTCTTTTTTTTTTTTTTCTTT
Source organism: Toxorhynchites rutilus septentrionalis (assembly GCF_029784135.1). Classification (NCBI taxonomy): domain Eukaryota; kingdom Metazoa; phylum Arthropoda; class Insecta; order Diptera; family Culicidae; genus Toxorhynchites; species Toxorhynchites rutilus. Next base: position 267,859,873 of record NC_073745.1, read on the forward strand.
ATTATAGTGATTTTCAACACATTTCGGCTGGTTCGTCACTTTTACTTCCATTTTTGGAAGAATGTCGGGAGTGAGGATTGAACTCGTGATCTCTGCGTGAGAGGTATGGATGTAACCGCTACGCCAGATCGCCTCCACCCAATTTCAATTTTTCCTTAGTTTTGCTGCAATAACAATTTATACAATTCCTGGCGAGCCTTCTTCGAGTTATCTTCAAAAATCACGAGTCAATTTTTAACTCCACTGTACTTACAATATCCAATTAACCGTCACCGTAACGTTGAAATACTATATTTTTTCTTGAAATCAAATGAATCAAATGAATCGAAGGGCCTGGCCGGGTATGGAAGTAAAAAGTGCCCTCAAACCAAATCACCCGCTCTATGGAAAATATTGTATAGGGTACTAAAAAGAAATTTTGACTATTTTGTTTTTTGAACCCCTATGAAGTTCAACATAGGATCTATGGTAAAAAACGTACTTTTCAATGTTTTTCACGCCATTGTCGATAGCTTCGAGATATAAATTTGAAAAAAAAAATGAAAGTGCATCTTACTATGGTGTATCGAGAAATATTATTTAAAAAAATTCATCAAAAATTTAAGTACCAAAAAAATCATGAAATATTGATTTTTTTTTTGAAGATTTAGAGATTCACTACTACCCTAATTCGTATTCAAATATGTTTCTACGTCTTCTCTAGAAATGTGTGATTCTTTTCAGAATTTCAACAGTGTTGCGCGATACAATAAAATGTTTTTTTATACAATTTTGATAGTTTTTTTAGAATTTTATTTTTTAGACTTAGTACTGGTTTAATTTCTATTTAAATATGTTCGTATGTGATTTTTGATATTCGTGATTTTTTTTTCAGAAAATTTCGAGAACTGCGTGGCGCGAAAATATAGAACAATTTAAAAAAAAAATCTATTTTGTTCATTATCTAATATTTTGTTACTATCCTAAAATCTATAATTGTATTGAATTCATGTGTTCGTGAAAAGCGCTTCCAAATCTTATCACCAGCGCTATGAAAAATGTTGTTTAAGGTTCACTACAAGAGCTGTAGTCAAAAACGTAGTTTTTCTTTTTTTCACGTCATACTCAATAGGCTTGGAAATGAAAATTTGAGAAAATACTCAAAGTACGTCTATTATGGTGTACCACGACAAATTATAAAAAAAGAAAACAAAATTTTTAAAATTAAAGTAATTTTTAGTATTTCGAAATTTAGGATTTTTTTTTTGTTTTTAGATCCATTAAAACATAATTTTCATTTAAATGCACCTGTTTTTTATGTGGATATTTCAGAGTTTCAGAAGGTTTTGCGGTACAATTTTTTAATCATTTAAAATTCTGGAAGTACAACACGGACTCGATTATATACAGTCTCAAATTTCTATGCACTGTATATAATCGAGTCAAAGAAAAATAATTTTTTTTCGTTTTTATGCATATATTTTTCTTTTATTCAAAATAAAAGAGGAATTGAATTTTTGATTCATCCGCTTAAAGTCATAAAATACCTTTCTCGCTTGAAAAAAATATTTTTTTCCAGATATTTTTAGATAGATTTCTCAGGATGTGCCAGATGATCAAATATGATGGAAAAAAATCCTTCTACGCGTATGTTCGAAGTTCAACAATGACAAAGTAACTAAAAAAAAACAATGACAGGGTTATAAAACCTTTTTTCTTGTTTCGGACTCTATTGCCTTAAACTGGCTCTACATTAAAAAGTACGCTGTGTAAACCAATTATTTTACTTTCATTTGAAAGATGAGAGAATTTAGTACAGGATATAGCAATGGAACATCTAAATTAGTGTATTTAAATAACATTTTGGAAGTGAAAAATTTAAAAGTTAGTATTTTATTGTGTAATTATTAATTTTATCTCAAAAGTTCATACTGAACATGATTGTCTCCACCAATCACATTAAAGCTCTCAAACCACTCTACAATTTGTTCTTTGACGCCCTACTTTTATCTTTCCTAATATCGATGCAATATCGATATAAACAATTCCTGGTGAAATTTCAAGCAAAATCTTCAAAAATCGTGATTTTTACTCCACTGTACTTATTACAGCCACCTAAATTTCACCTTAACGTTGAAAGGTTAAATTTTTTCTTGAAATAAGTCATATTTGAACCATAAAATAAAAAAAATTCTCAGACTGTACATAATCGAGTCCAAAATTGTATATAATCGAATCACAAATAATCGAGTCTGTATATACCCGATCCCGACCTGTATTAAATCAAGTTTTGAGACACAGTATTGCTGTGTTCGTACTTGTCTTTTTATATTCATGATTTTTTCATAATTTTTCGAGTATTGAACGCTCTATTTTGAAGCAATTCTTGAATACAGCTATAAAAAAGTATTTTGCGTTGGAAAAAGTATATTGATTCGAAAGGCGAATTGAATTTTGAAGGCGAATATATAAATTTAGATGATAAAGTATTTGCTTTAAAAATATATAAATTTGACAGAATGTATTACATATTTAGTGAATATTTGCAATTGTGATAGTAGAGCGGTGAAAATTGTGTGACAATGGAACTCAACACGGACGAATGTAACAAAACTTGTAAAAAAATAATACTTCATTATTTTCCACAATCTGATCAAAAAAGTCACTGATAGGGGGTATCCACTTGAAGTCAGGCCCAGACTGCATGAGCTTCTCCGAACGAAGCTTCCGCATCTTTGCCAAATGACTGAGGAGATGTAACAGCAGCTTGCGGTAATCAATTATTTTAAAATGTTTCCCTAATTTTCACCGTCTGCATTTTTTTATATTCATGAAATCAATGATAAATAAAATCGTAAATTTGAATTCATAATGTTATGTCTTATCAAAATCAAAATCTGTTTTATTTGTAGAATTATCAAATTTCGCATGAAAAAATTTTGAAATGCAAAAAAAAATACTTTTCGATGGTTATTCTATCATAGTAAGATACTATGAGCATACTATGATACACTACGAGTATTTTTTCTATATTTTCTTTTCGAAGCGATTGAGAGTGTCGTGAAAAGAAACCTACGTTTTAAGCCATAGCTCTTATAATTAACCATATAGGGATTCAGAAAAATTATCTAATTTTCTCATTTGCAACAATACTTTTCATAGCGCTAGCGATAAGATTTGAGGCTGTTTTTACGAATACACGAATACAATACAATAATAGATTTTAGGAAAATTTAAAAAATGGTAGAAAATCTCAAAAAAATTTGAGTAAAAAAAATTATTAAAAATTTATTAGATATTTTCGTACCACAACTCTCGAAATTTTCTAAAAAAAAGATCAACAATATGGACACATATAATAAATACGCAAACAAATAAATATACATATTTAAATATAAACTAAACATGTAATGGGTCTCAAAATTCTGAAAAAAATCAAAATTTAGAAATATACTTTTTTATACCGCGCAACACTGTTAAAATTCTAAAATGAATCGAACATATCTAAAACAGGTACAAAATCAAAATAGATACAAATTAGAGTAGTAGTGAATCTCTAGATCCCCCAAATGTTTTAGTACTTAAATTTTTGATGATTTTTTTTTGTTTTGATAATATTTCTCGATACACCATTCTAAGATGCTCTTTCAGTATTTATTTTCAAATTTTTATCTTGAAGCTATCGAGAATGGCGTGCAAAAAGTACCTTTTTTTACCATAAATCCTTTGTTAAACTTCATAGGGCTTCAAAAAAATAGTCAAAATTTCTTATTTAGTACCCTGTACAATATTTCCCATAGAGCAAGTGATTTGGTTTGGGAGCACTTTTTACTTCCATATCCGGCCAGGCCCGTTAAAGAAAAGTAGAAAAATTAGAGTTTGAGTTCAAATAAAATAAATTACATTCAAATAATGAGATAACTTGTTTTCCCAATCGAGACATTGATCTCCGACCAAACCATTTGCATTTGCCCACCATTTGCTTGTAAAAACAACTGATTCTCAGATTTCCGTCAATTTTCGGTGAAAAGTATATGGAAATATTGTTGCAAACAAAAATTACTCATAAAGTTACACGTATTCTTTCTAATACGAGCAGATCACCCCTATAAATAGAAGGTTCTTCATATTACAGATAACATTTGAATCGAATGTATTTCTACAATCAAATGTTTACTCTTGCTTGCAGTTTGTTTTCAGAACGGGTGCCACCTTTATCGGCCCATTTGATCTCACGTGTTAAAGTTGAGAAACCCTTAATTACCATCTTCGCGCACGCTTGTATACTCCAGTTGCGGATGTGTTTGATTTTTATCCTTTTCTTCCAATATGTCAAACCATGCGGCGTGTCAAACAACAACAAGGATGTGTTTATACACGGCCACGTTCATTCGCATATGCAGCCTAACCCTAACAAGAGTTCCCGATAACCCACCGAAAAGCAACAAAGGAGTGTCTAAATTGATTTCTGAACCACACTTTGCTGTGCTCTCGAACTAACATCCCGCGATTAATCCCTTCTGCTCATTAATGCATCAAACAGAAAATTTAACCCAAATTAGTCATGGAGATCGAACCCAACCGACGCCGCCGACGCTTGGGAAATGCGAGAATGCCTCCGGCATTGACACCAGCGATCCTCCGGCGAAGAAGAACGCTAAATGCCGAAAGGATAAACATAATTATCGTTCAGTCCTTCCCAAGCGTCGCTCTAGGCTGGCCTGCCGCCTCTGGCCGGAGCCCTTGAGAAGTGCACATGTGCTGCAACGTGCCGACTACAGCTTCTCGCATCTCCCATAGATATCGTTTTAAATTAGTTAATAACAAACTAGCGCGCTAAGCCTTTGTCGGCATCGTTTTCGGGCACGACATGGGATCACTGTTTTTTTTTGTTCTTTCGACTTGAAGGTTTTTTTTTGGTTCAGATTCAGACGGTTCAGTTTGGCTTCCTGGGAAACTAGATTTTTTTCTTTACTTTTTTTCTAACCCGAGCATGTGCTTTTTAACAAAGTGCAAGCTAATGGCGCTTCCTCAAAGAATTGCTGTTTTGTGTCCCGAAACGTGCGAGAACAGTGCGTTGCCCGCCTCTGACTGCGTGCTAATTGAGGATACGTTGAATGGGTTTGAGTTCTGCCGGAAATCAATTTGGATCAGTTTAAATGAATTACGGCAACCACAAAATATTAGATATGTGTATGATTCTAGATACTATTTGAGCAACAGTCTAAAAACACTCCTAAGTCAATCCATGTGATCATCGAACATAAAATTCTGAGAAAATGCGTACGATATGCGGGTAAATTTATTTGCCCGGCCCCAACAGAACAGCATACCTCTTTTGCAGTTATTTCACCATGCGTCGGGTTAACTGTTTCCCTCCTCGCCGGCATGTCATCCTCCCATAAAAGAAAGCCCACCAACAATTGCAACGACGAGAGAAAAAAAACTGCAATGCTTGCGAAAAGACCTAACGGGTTCTTAATTTTTGCTAATGATTCTGGCGAAAGAAAGAAAAAACAAAGTTTTGGCACAAACCTTTTGCGAATCTCTTCCAGACACAGCCCTTTTTCCCTTCAAACGGTTAGCAATAAAACGGTAAACGTGAGATTGCTGTTTTTTGCGCTTGCCTTTTCGCAAATAACATAATTGCTGATTCATGCGATCTCTCTAGCTGCTAACTGTTTTATGATGAGACGGCAGAAAAGCTTTGCCATCTCTGCATACGGCTTACGGAAAAGGATGAAAACCCGTTAACTGTTTGATAATTTTGCAAGGATACCTGTACGGAATTGCCGTTTTTTACGTTAGAAACGGGAGATAGGGTTCATAAAAAAACTGAGCACTGAGCTTTGTCAACTGCCTGTGCACAGTTATAAAGTCGCATGGTGAAATAACTGGAAGTGTTGGCCTAGCGAAGGTTGGCATAGTTAGTGCCGAAATAAAGTCTCCTGAAAACGTTCAATTTGCGAAATGCAGGGTTAACTGCAGACGGTTACGGAGAGCGTTACGTCTCAAGGATCACGGGGAATGACGGTTTTGGGTTTGTCCTGGGAATTGCGTTTTTTATAATTTATGATCGATAATAATTTTGATGTCAAGAAAATGCCCAAAACACGTGGTTCAGTCAATTTTCAACTATTTTTCTCGCCTACAATCTGCCGTCCTACGCATAGTTGTCCCATGTTCCAAAATCAGCAGCTGAGAAAAACGCAATCAAAGTTTTCTAGCATAGTTGTCTACCAGTCCACCTTTAAGCCATTTTAGGCCAAGCGTTCGAAAAATCGAACAGCAACTTTGATAATTTTTCATGGCTTTGGAAAGCTTCTATATAGTAAGGTTTTGGCATCAAATGATAGCTCAGTTTGTTAGCTATCACTTACCATCGATTTCATTCAATTTTGTATAGCTTTATTGGACAATAAATTCGGTTAAAAGCAACTATGTGCGGAAAGTATAGGTTATGTACATAAAAAAAATAGGTATAGGTTATGTACAAAAAAAAAACTTAATAAAATGTAAAAATATATAACTTTCTTACAGTATTACTTTGATAAAAGAACATACATTGTGATGTAGGAAAAAAAACCATTTGATTGAACCTCCTACAAAACCAAAAATTTAGGTTTTGGCCAATATTTTTGTTTGGCGCTTTTTTGATTTTTTGTCATTTTCCGGGAAACGGAAGAACGGAAAAAAATAATTCTTGAAGTTTGGGATTTCTGTAACGCCAATAATCAAAATTACACCAATGGCTTTTGTGAAAAAATAATTTTTACAGCTTGGTCGTTAATGGGTTAAGCAATACACCGGGATTTTTATAACCAGTACACTAATGTTTAATGAAATGTGAAAAGCTTCCCTCACTGAATCAATCAAACTTGATTACGGGCTTAAAAATTGTGCCTAAATGGAACAGTTACAGTTAGTGGGTAGTGACTCGAATATCAACATGGGACAATTGCACTTGATGCTGGTTTTTTAAATACTAAGAATAAACTATATTTTTTGTATTTTTGAAATTTTCCAAAAAGTAACATGTGCGGATTATGCGTAAAATGGCAATTCAATACAATAAAAAATGAACTTAATTGGTACCATAGTAAGTAGCATCGGAATGTAGTATATTTCACTTGTGAATCGCACAGTCAGAGATGCCAACCTTCCTGATTTTTCAGGATTTCCCAGACTTTTTAGCACGCTCCCTGATATCCTGACGAACACTCAATTTATCCTGATTTTTCTGGAATGATCCTGATTTTTCCTGATTTTTGTACTCTTTACATTATTCGTTTCCATGCCAAAGTTTTCTGTCATGATAGTTCTCCGGTTCGCACTTGTATATATTTTACATTAAGTTGAACTTTGTACTTAATTTTTTTTATCTCTACCCTCAATTGTTTCGTGGCTTCCCAAGACAGTGCTTGAAAATTGAAACCAGATTGTCTGACGAATTTATGAAATTACAACGAGATTAAGTTTGAGGAGCAACATTGCTTTATTGAGGATAATGTGCATGAGAAAATTTTTGAATCCACAGTCAATATAAAGGGTGTGTCACATCAAATTGCATCACGGAAAAAACGCTGTAGAAATTTAATTTTTAGGAATTATATCTTCAGCTTTCGCTTATAATCAGATAAAAGTGTATAGATCACGTTGGCCATGCTTCACTGTCAATTTTTCGTAAATTTGGAAAAATATCGTCGAACGAAAAAGAGCGTCGTGAATTAATCCTGTGCACTCATTTCGAGAATCCGGAGTTGTCACATCGGGACATCGGTAAGATGCTGGGAATCGTCCAATCCACGGTCAGCAGAGTACTAAAACGATACTTCGAGAACCTAACCATCGACCGGAAGGTGAAGAACGGCAAAAATGGATGCTCCGTCAGTGAAAAAGATCACAAGCGCGTAGTTAAGCAGTTTAGACGTGATCCGAGAAGTTCGGTCCGGGATATCGCCAATAAGCTGAATTTGTCAAGTTCATTCGTCCAGAAACTATCCAAGTTTGCCAAAAAGTACATGGTGTGGCAAGCGATCTGCTCTTGCGGAAAGCGGAGCGCCCCCTTCGTGATAACCGGCACGGTAAACGGGCAGGTTTACCTTAAGGAGTGCCTACAGAAGCGTTTACTACCACTATTGAAGCAGCACGAGGGCCCGACCATCTTCTGGCCGGATATCGCTTCGTGCCACTATTCAAAGGACGTGTTGGAGTGGTACGAAGCCAACGGGGTCACCTTCGTGCCAAAGGAAATGAACAAGCCCAACGCGCCGGAGCTTCGCCCAATAGAGAAATATTGGGCGATTATGAAGCAGGCCCTCCGGAAGAACCTAAAAGTTGTCAAATCGGAGGCGGACTTCAAGAGAAAATGGATTTCTGTTCAAAAAAAACTACAACCTGACGTTGTACAGAATCTTATGGCCGGGGTAAAGAGGAAGGTGCGAGCATACGGGCTTGGGCTCGAAGTATGAATAAAAAGAAAATACCAAAAGTTGTTTAATAGTTTTTATTTTACTGTCTAAAATTTTCAAAAGGATCGTTCTACTGGGCGAATTTCTACAGCGTTTTTTCCGTGATGCAATTTGATGTGACACACCCTTTAAAAAGATTTTATGTACAATTTGTTTGTCTGATTCAAAGATGGGACTATGGTAAATATATCTATAACCGTACTAAATATCATAAAAATATGGAAAAATTCAACAAGTCTTCCACTGCTGATATGCTTTCCTCATTTGTTGAGTAAAGATTTATTCCAAAGCATGGATGATGAATTCAGTGAAAATTTGAATATTGATTTCTCTGCGATTGACTGTAGTGATGCTATAGAAAAAATATAAACGATCAAAAAGTCAGGCAAAACACTACATTTTCCGCTTATGCGAGGACTTATACCACGCTTATCTATTCTTTTACATATCCGGTCTTCGCCCGAAGGAAGATATACTCTATTTATGATGGGATTTGGAAAATATTCTGTATTATGAGCTACTACCAAGCAACCTGTTTCTCACATGTATGGCTCGCAGTAGTTTTCGACGAGGAAGCAAACATGTTCTGGGAGGATAGAATATTTAAGCTGTGTTAAAGATGGCGAAAGATTGTGAAACAGAACTATGGATATAAAATAAAATTATAATGCTTTGATTGAAAATGATGTTTTCGTTTTCCCAAAAATCGACATTAACTTTTCGGACAACCCAATATGAGCTAACCTGATTTATCCTGATTTTTATTTTCATTCTTCCTGATTTTTTCAAATTATAGTTGGCAACCAAGCGCACAGTAGTGTGAGCGCAGTGAGTGATCTGCAATACTTTTGCAGAATACAAATCTCATTGTTATTAGGCATTCATTAACAAGGTGTACACGTGTTCTATTAAACTTATTTTTCAATTGTTCGACAATTAGTTCGTTCTTCCAAACCAGAAATGAGTGCATTAGTCCCGCAGAAAGCGTGACATAAAATTATTCTACTTGAACCGATTCATTTATTACGGATCTACAAAAAAAATACAAAGTGGACAGTTATGCCTAAAATATCAACAAGGAACAATTGAGTTTGATGTTATTTTTCTAAAAACTGGGGTTTTTTTTTAGTTTTTCCGGAAGATTAGGCGTAAAAACATCGTTTTATGAAGGAAAGTGAAAATGATCAGAAAGTAACATGGGACAACTATGCGTAGAACGACAGCAGTTTTGACGTAGGATTACGTGTTTATGGAACATATTGAGGGCACAAATTGAAAATGAAAATCGATCGCATCGTGAAAATGGTCCAATTTCAAACGCATATTACTCAGTTATTTCATGATTGATTTATGAGATTTTTGCGTCAATCGATTTGGACACTCTATATTAATTTATCATATTGAAGAAAATAATATATATCATAAAAATAACTATCGAACAATTAAAAAAAATGCCCAGTCATTTCTTGGTGGATTTACGAGTTTTTTTTTCCAACATTCCAATTAACAAAATAATATATTTTATGAAACTATCCATCAAACAATTGAAAAATCTCCAGCATTATCCAAACGAAAATTGGTCGTCCCGAGCTCTGACTGACGGATTCGCAAATGTAATCCTTGCTCTCACATACAGTGCACCTGCACTCTGTAGAAATTATAATGCGGGAGTGTGCAATGAAATATGAGTTTTATATTTGACTAGCTGACTAGTATTTTTTTTTTCGTTATTACAGTCACGTTTTCTTACAAAGCACACGTTCATATATATATATATATATATATATATATATATATATATATATATATATATATATATATATATATATATATACATATATATATATATATATATATATATATATATATATATATATATATATATATATATATATATATATATATATATATATATACATATATATATATATATATATATATATATATATATATATATATATATATATATATATATATAAATATATATATATTTATTATATATATATATATATATATATATATATATATATATATATATATATATATATATATATATATATATATATATACAGATAGATATATACATGTACAGCCATTCCATGCCAAACCGATATAGTGGTTCTCTGATTTTCGTCAAAAGTGGTAGTTTTGTTCTTTATCGTAAATTATGAGACCCGTTTTTTTATTTATTTTTTTTTTTGTTAGAGTGACCATTTCCATTTTAGGGTGGTCCAAAAAAATCATTTTTTCGCATTTTTACCTAAAATGACATTATTTTAAAATTCATATCTTTTGAACTACTAGACCGATTCAGATAATCGACATATCAATTAAAGCCAATCACCTGATCTTTTTTGAAAAAATACTATAACTGCAGAAAATTCGAGTTCTGCTCTCGTTATTATTGTTTTCATAGTCTCGGAGCCAAAGGCACTATAGTGTTTTATATTTTTTTCTGAAAGCTGAGGATTTTTCCCACAACATATCTCGAAACCAGGGAGGCGTCTTTATTCGGTTTTGAGTTAGGATTTTTCAAAGTTACCTGATGGTCCAAAAAATCATTTTCCCCTTTTGTCCCAAAAATACAAAAATTTCTTCAAACATTTATTACTTTTCAACTACTGGACCGATTGAGATGATCGACATATCAAATTAAAGCCTACTAGTTAGCTTTTTTCAAAAAATAACACATTTGCCAATTAATTGGATTATAATCACATACATCCAGTCTAGTCGCATAGAAACGTTGAACGAAAACTGAATACATTGTAACTTTGAAAAATTATAACATAAAAACGAAAAATAACACCTCTTGGATATTCTGATATATTGTGTGAAAAACCTCAGGTTTCAGGAAAAAATATAAAAAATATGGCGCCCTTGGTCCCGAAACGATGTAAGCTATAAAAAACAAATATAATCAAAAATTACGAAAACAAAATCTCTTTTTTATTCAGAGTGTAGTATTTTTCAAACCAGACTAGCTCATTGGCTTTAATTTGATATGTCGATAATCTGAATCCGTCCAATAGATCAAAAGTTATAATTTTTTTGTAGTGGAAAAAATGAAAAAAAAAAGATTTTTTGAACCATCGACTAACTTTGAAAAATCATAACTCAAAAACGAGAAAAACCGCTTCCCTGGTTTCGAGATATGTTGTGTGAAAAATCCTCAGCTTTCCAGAAAAAATATTAAAAAATACTATAGCGCCTTTGGTCCCGAGACTATGAGAACAATAAAAAACGAATACAATCAATAATAACGAGAGCAAAATTCAATATTTCTGCATGCATAGTATTTTTTTCAAAAAATACCAGGTGATTGGCTTTAATTTGATATGTCGATCATCTGAATCGGCCTAGTAGTTAAAAAGTTATGAATTTAAAAAAAAGGCATTTTTGGTAAATGCGAAAGAAATTGTTTTTTGGACCACCCTTAAATGGAAATGGTCACCCTAAGAAAAAAATAAAAAAATACGGGTCCCATAATTTGCGATAAAGAACAAAACTACTACTTTTGATGGAAATCTGAGAACCACTATATCGGTTTGGCATGGAATTATTCACAAATAACTGAAGAGAGGTTCGGTTACGATTTGAAGTCGAAGAAAATCGGTCTTGGAAATATATGGAAATTCTTAGGGTGTCGATTTTACCTTGATTTTCCCTATAGCCATAAGTTCTGTCAATCGTTTGAAAATTCAAAAACCCGAGAACAAAACGAGAAAAAAATTTAAATTTTTTTATCGAAGCTTTCACAGTATCTTAAATTCAAATTTGAGGCAAAAAAATTATTCGAAATAGTTCCCCCTCGTCTTCAAACAGAGTCGTAAACGCCTGGGCCAAACGTCAATCGCTGCACGGGCTGTTACAAGTGGAACTTCGCGTGCTGCCTTCTCGGTCTCGGTTTCCACTACAAAAAATCATAACTTTTGATATACTGGGCCGATTCAGATGACCGACATATCAAATTAAAACCAATAAGCTAGTCTTGTTTCAAAAAATATATAAATATAGAAATGGATTTTGTTTTCGTAATTATTGATTATATTTGTTTTATATAGCTTATATGGTTTCGGGACGAAGAGCGCCATATTTTTTTATATTTTTTCCTCAAAGCTGAGGTTTTTTTCACATAAAACATCCGAATACCAGAGAGGTGTTATTTTTCGTTTTTAAGTTATAATTTTTCAAAATTCACATGTTTTCAGTTTTCGTTCAATATTTCTATGCGACTAGACTGGATGTTTGTCACTATAATCCAACTTATTGGCAAGTGTGTTATTTTTTCAAGAAAGACTAGCTAGTAGGCTTTAATTTGATATGTCGATCATCTGAACTGGTTCCAGTAGTTCAAAAGTAATAATTTTTTGTCTTTTTTGGGAAAAAAGGAAAAAATGATTTTTTGAACCATCGGGTAACTGTGAAAAATCATAACTCAAAAACGAATAAAGACGCCTCCCTGGTTTCGAGATATGTCATGTGAAAAATCCTCAGCTTTCAAAATATAAAAAATATATAGCGCCCTTGGTCCCGAGACCATGAAAACTATAAAAAACAAATACAATCAATAATGACAAAACGAAAACCTGAAAATTTTGCAAGCGTAGAATTTTTCCAAGAAAGCTTTGATTTGATATGTCGACCGTCTAAATCGGTTCAGTAGTTCACAAGTTATGAATTTTTGAAAAATGTCATTTTTGGGAAAAAAAAGGGGAAAATATTTAAATATTTAAAAATACACCCTAAAATGAAAATGTGCACCCTAACAAAAAAAATTAAAAATGCGGGTCTAATAGTTTGCGATAAAGAACGAAACCACCACTTTTGACGAAAATCTGAGAACCACTATATCGGTTTGACATGGAATGGCTGAATATTTATATTTATCACTTAGGGAAACATTCGTATGAAGAACGTAGTTCGAATTTGCCTGACGAAAAAGAATAAATGAATGAATAGATGAACTGATTGTTACGACTGATTCTGCCGTCTACTAAAATTCTCAGATACCAGTTTCATTAAATGTATTAACAATTATTCGAACAAATTGCTTATTGCGAGAATAGCACAAATACCTAAAAAAAAATCTTAGATTGACCAGATTTTTGAAGCCCATTAAACAGAGAAAAGGCACCAATATTTTAGCACTTCCACAGAACTCGGGCCGATTGCACACAATCTCATCTTAATATCGATGCCCGACCATTAACTCAAATGCACGTAAAATACCCACTCTCCAAATCACTTTATTAGTGTCCGAACTAGAGCATTTTAGCATCGCTCAAGGACGGCTTCGAAGGTCCCTCGAATCCATCCACAATTCCTACGTAATCCCCGTGTCCGAGGAGGATAAAAAAAACTAGAGCATTTTTTAATTGCTTTATTCAAATTTATGGCTTCCTTTTCTCCAGAATTTCCTTACACATGCAGAACAGGAGAGATGGGGGATAAAAACTTACATCTAAACTAGACCAAACTTTCCTTTCTTCCCACACCGGGCTCATTTTCAAAACCCCGAGTTTTGCTCTGATTTTTTTACGATCGTCCAAAACGTCCACAAAAAGTGTAACGATTTACCCTGAACTCTGGGATGGGCCATAAAGACCAGACCCGTAAAGAATTCTGGAACCAAAACGGCTCAGTGACTGATTCCAAGCGGAACGCTTTGGGCATCCGCTGGAAACTAGAGCGTGACCTTCGATCCCATAACTGGGCCAAAAGCATGCCCCGATTTACGGGGGCGCAATAAAAATTTACGTCATAATATTTTTATCCTGGATGAGATTTTTTTTCCTCTCGTACTTCCTTACCGCGCCGTGCCGAGGTGGCAGCGGGGAAAAAGGAGCAAAAGAAAACAAGCCTCAAGGGTCACTTTTTCCTGCGCTCTAGATCTAGATTTGTTTGATCTAGTTTTATTGCCTTTTGGAAAAATGGTTCGAAAGTCGTAAAGAGTCCTAAATTACGTCACTTGGCTGCAGCTTCTGCTGGCTGCCGCTGCTGCCGCTGGAATTGCCATCGGCACGTTTTGACCTTCCGGAGAGTGCATTTTTGAAGCACGTTTCGATCTTGGTCAGTTTTTGAGGTGTTTATATTACGGCTTTTTTATTGCGTCCGAAAAAGTTGACCCATCGTTTATTTTGGGGCAGATTCTGACCGTTTGCAGTTCAGGTATGTTCTGCAAAAACAAATATTTTCAGTGAAATTGCAATGTAAGAAATGTAAATTTGACATTAGTCTGAAAAACAAACACTAGACGATGTTTGATCCAACAGATAACAATTAGTCAGCTAAATCGTATTTTCATCCTCCTTCCAAATCGGCTACGGTCAAAGAAATATTTGTTTTGGTCATTTTGCAGATTTACCAGGAAAAAGTGCGGTTCTTTTTCGGTCTCAAAGCGAAGCAGAAAGTGAGAACAAGCATCGTGACCAACAAAAATTTCTCGTGTTACTCAGCATGATGTTTGCGACCGGAGGCTGCAACAAAATCATTGCCGAAAAGTTAACAAAGTGAGGGGTGTTTATGCTGCCGAAGTCACAGCAGTCGATCTCAAAAATAACACCCACAAAACGATAAGACAGACAAGGGTGTGCCGACAAATCATAACGGCACACAAACCGCAATAATTCATCTCTAGCGCGAAAAATCAGAAAAACCGAACTAGCATAACATGTATGTTGTTATTTTTGGATGATAAATATAGTCATATTCATATTTTAATTAGAAGTTTGAAATTGTCACGCCGTAAAAGTATTTGGTGAACTGATGATACTTGAAGAAAAGTAAGTAAGAAATTCCACAAAGACGCTGCTATTTTGGATTCGTATGACACATGAAATTAGACATAATATGAGACAAATCATTGTCGCGTCATCTGCTGATGAGACTAATGATAAAATAATTATAATGCCAATTTCTTACAAAGTTCTCATCGTGGTACAATTACAGCGCTCAGAACACATTGAAACGAAGCAACCAGCAGACAAAACAAGAACGTATCCTTCCCAGCCGTTATTGCTTGGGTCATTTTAAACCAAAACTGGTTCAAGGCCACCAGCCGAAAGGGACCCGAAACAGCAAAGGGGTACCCATTCCCGAAACTAGGGCACATATTTCATGCCCTCTTTTGTTTCCAGTTGTGTCCCTGGTCCAATGTCCATTCAATGGTCAATTCTGGTCAGTGGTCGTCGTCGTCGTTTTCATCTACTCTTGGAATGTCCACATCCCCAGAGTTCAATAAAGCAATCCACCCCATAAATGAGCACTAAACGCTCGAGCATTCCCCCTTTCGGAAAAACGGATGGATGGGAGGGATGAGGTTCTAGTGTTGACAAAATAAAGGATTAGAATCAGGCTTAAGCATTGGCAGCACGGCCAAACTTGGCCTAAACAAGTCGTAAACTCATTATTTGCTCGTCTGCTTTAACCCGGCGAGGACACAGGGAGAAAAGGTCTTCTTCGGTTGGAACCAGACGAAAGGATGCAAGCGTTTCTGTGAGAACGGGTAAAAGTGATCTAATTTCGGGCTGTAAAGTTTAACAACTTTTCAAGGATTGCCAATCCTTGCATTCAAGGAGGAAAGAGACGACCGTTTTGCGATCTTTTGGCAAATTGTGTTGCAGTTTTGTCGTTTTGCACTTTCCATTATAAAGCATAATTGCGAAAAGAGTTTTCGCTTCGGGCGGATCGTAAAAAAGAGTTTTGCCGAAGACTTGGAAAGGGTTTTTTTTTTATGGAGTGTGGAAGAAAGGGAATGGCTTTATATTGGCACACTTTTTTTTTGGTTAGACAGGATAATAGAAAATGTGCCTTTGGAGAACAACAGACAGACAGAATGGCAATTTATTAGCAATTTGGGAGGACATTTTTGCTGACTATAGGAAAGAGTTTGCTTTTTACGATTATTGGCAAAATTTGGGTTTTGGCTGTATTTTACTGACTTTCGGAGGAATGCTGAGGGGTTTAAGCCTTGCTTTTGGCACAGATTTGCGAACTAAGGGTTGAGACCGAGCTATTTTGGCGAGGGG
The DNA here is from genome assembly GCF_029784135.1 of Toxorhynchites rutilus septentrionalis. NCBI lineage: Eukaryota > Metazoa > Arthropoda > Insecta > Diptera > Culicidae > Toxorhynchites > Toxorhynchites rutilus. Next base: position 267,876,353 of record NC_073745.1, read on the forward strand.
TTTTGCATACATAAATATTTGACGAAGGTCGGCTCGATGCTAGGTGAATTGCTGGTTTTGGCAGATTGGATGGAGTTATACGTTTGGAACAATTGCACTCTGATGGTAGACGATGAGTTAGGCGAAAGGATTTATTGACCTCGGGGCAAGCGAAATTTTTGCTCAAACTTTATGGAAGAATAAAAATGGCAATGTTCGATGAGTTTCGGGGAAATTTCCGTTTGGTGAAAGGTTTTGCCGCATGTCGTGTTTATGGTTTCGGGAAGCTTGGAGGTTATTGCAGAAATGCGGTATTTGTGACTCAAGGTCTCTTGGTGTATTTTGCGCACAATTATGAGATTCGGGATGTAAAGTTGTATCTACTTACCTGAGTTTTCATCTTTTATGACATAATCTTATCATTTTTTGTGCTGTTTCATTTTTCTACGATATTTCGTTTTTACGGTAAATTTTTTTTTGAAAAAAAAAATTACGCCTATTAAAGGCTAAAATTTAAATCGGAAATTATTTATTCCATATTACAATATTTGATGTTCATTCATTGACTTGCATTTTTTCACATTCAAATTAAGGTACTTTATCTATGCACCAAGTATAGATTACTCACAGTGTGTGAAAAAAGTTTATCATCGCCTGTTAATAAATAATAAAAAAAACAAATAATCCATCAAAATAATGTAGTATATTTTATTAAAATGATGTTTATTTTTCAGTCGGAAAAGCTCAATTCAAATCAGAGTCAAGTCATATGGAAGTAACCTTGGTTGATCCTAGAAACATATTCAGTAAAAAATTGAGCAAAAAAGTATATCCACTTTATTTCGAATTCAACTTATTATTTTGCGTGACCGCCCCTGGCATGAATGACAGCTTGACATCGCCACGCCAATGATTCAACAAGCATAGTTGAAGTTCTCGGTGTGACACTCCATTTTTAGACATTCGCCTATATGCGTGTGATACCATCAGACCTAAATAAAATTATTTTAGTCTCATCTGACCAAATCATCAAATTAATTCTTTCAGTCATAAATTGTTCCATGTGATCCTGTGCCCGCTTTTATGTGTTTTTCTCTGATTTCTCTGGTTTCTTAAGTGCTACTCGATCCTTAAAACCGTGTTCATGAATTCGATTTCGCACTGTTTGAGGTATCACATGGATGGAAAACCCATTCTGTATCTATTTTGAAACTTTAGAAGCTGATAAACCTCGATTTCGATTATCTTTTGCTACGGTTGCTCTGTTTTTTAAAGAAATAGTCTTTAATAAGAGAACCACTCTTTTGAACTTTTGAATTATTTTATCAATCGTACCGTTGCTCAGACGGACGATATCAACAATTTGACGGTAGCTTTTGCCGGTGGCATGATGTTTTATTGCCAGTTTTCGGACGCTTTAAAAAATTTGTAGGTTTTTGGACATTTTGAAACAAAATAACACTAACCCTGATCACGAAACCTTCCAAACAAATGTATGCAATGTATACAATGTGACAAGAACGGCAAAGTACACAAAAAAATAGTTCTATCGTATACATTCGAAAAAGGAATAATTTCGGTTGCCAAAACACAAAATAAATTTTCCTTAAATCCTACGTTTATTGGGCCTTCTAAAAAAATCGACGCCCTTATCAGATGATTTGCACCAGCCTTGGCGAGAACTGTGTGTGTACTGCGAGTTTCTCCCGAGAGCGCGGGAAAGTTGGACATCGTGGGGCACTTCGTGTGCGCCGGTTTACAACATCCTCTTTCTTCAGGAGAATGGCGAGAGCGTCGACAGGAAGCCTGGCTCTGATTGTCCGGCAGTACTGCTCACACACTGTACGAGAGAAGCTGGAGAGGAAGTCCGAGAGCAACGTAGCCTCATCGTCCCACGTCTTGGGCCGGGAGGTCGGAGCAACCGGTTGAAGATAGACGTTGTACCGAAGTCCGTCAAACGCCTCCCAAAGACTCCCAGCTGCGACCGTTATGAAATTACTGGGTGAACCACAAAAGGAGGATCTACTCCAATAATTTAGTGTTCAATCAGAGAAGCAGTCGATCGTCAAGACCACGAATGATCAGAAGAATATGCTGACATTTATGTTTTCATCTATCATGGCTTAGGTTTCGTTTAACTATCGTAAGGTTGCTTGAAATATTTTAGAAGGCTTAATAAATGTAGCATTAAAAAAAATTTGATCCATTTAGTTATCTTTTGTAGTTTTTTTTTTCTTTCATCGCCATCCATAATTGGCCCATTTCTTTAAATGCATTCACTGAGCATATATGGGTATATTTAGGAGGATAATTTTTTGCATATTTCACTTTCGTTTTTAAATAGTTTCTCATGAAATAATTCCTTAAACCGTTTCGTGCGAACTATTCGCAGAATCGTTTTTTCTAATATTCTAATAACCAAGTCAGTAGCAGATCCAATTAAACTTATCAACTCACTTTCATTTCGTTCCTATACCCACAATTAATTTTTAGCAAATGTTTTGTCATCCCGATTTATTCCTAAAAATAACATAAAATGAAAATGACTCTCAAATACTGTTATAGTATTTGTATAATATATATGCTATAGCAATTTAAGATCAATATGAGCAAACGAAACAAGATACACATTGCAAATAAGCACGCGTTAACACTTTAGACGCCCCGTCACCCAGATATGGGTGACACTTTCCTCGCTCAAATTGAGTAGGATTTTTAGAAGGAATTTGATAGAATAGGCACCTAAATGTAACTATAGGTTATGAAGAAAAATAATAAAATCATAACCATAATATTATACTGTTTATACTATACTTTTTATTAATTTATAGTACGGCCGGTTTGTACTGCAGAATCTCAAAAACGTCGCGTTGGGCGAAGAACGTGTTAAAGCTTTTCGCAAACTTTGCCACATACATGGCCCAGACCGAGATAGATACAAATCCACGTTCATGCTCACCTCTTTACTCTTAGAAAACACTTTCCGACTTCATTTTATAATGAGGTGTAATATTATCACGCATGTATGCAACAGCACCAGTAGCTATGTAGATAGCGTGGTCGTGTAACACAGCCTTGCATTCCAGCTGGCCTTGATCGATCCCCGTTGACATCGTTTGGATGCAATCCCAAAAGAGTTGAATAAAAGAAGAAAAGAAAGAGATGTCTGTTCCAATACATACAAACATTTTAAGGCTTTTGAAAAAGATGCTTTTACTTGGTCATTACACCCTTTAGTACCTGAAAAACCATTTTTTCCGCCGAAGATGAAATATTTTCTGCCAACGCTAGTTTTGGTGTAGAACACTCCTGCAGAACCTTTCCATACAAAAATACACTCGACAAAAAAAATAGAGGAACAGAATGCGTAGTAACTTCGTGAAATATTATCGCATGAAGATGGGATGTACATCATTTTAACGTTTCAACCTTCCAAAAAAAAAAAACAACCAGTTTCGTAGGTGCAGCAGACAAAAATATTGTGAAGACATAAAAAGCGGTTTTTCTGTTTTTCAATAATTTTTCAAACTAATTCAATAGCAAATTGAATAAATCTTATCAACCAGTATTCATTTGAATCCTAGATTGTTCCGGTAGGACCTTTCAATATGGAGATATTTTTATTTGAATGAAAAATTGCCTTTTCGTCTTTGATGATGAATGATTCAATAAATAAATATCGCATCGGAAATAAGAAGGCAATCTTGGAAGGCAATCTGGCCGGGGGATTTTGCGTCAAAGAAATTTCTTCCGGCTTGCGCTGTGGTCACGCGTATTCTAGAACATGTCATTCCAGAATACATTCAAGGCGTTTCATCCGGCATAGAAATCTCAACTACTACTAACTACTAGTACTACTAATAAAAATGACGCAAGTAATACCTACGTTGAGAAGGCCAAAGTTCCACTGGGCACGTTAGTGCCATCCAAGGAGAAGAAGAAGACAAGGTTAGTTTGTAGTTTTAATGTGCTTGTATTGATTTTTTAAAATTATCAAAATCAGATTCTGTGTTTCAGAAAATCTTATGTGATTTTGCAAATATTGCAGTAAATTCTAATGTTTGCCGAAAAAAATGGCCCAGAGTATTCCCAAAATCCTTGTGAACGTATCATACCTTATGTACAAAGTTTAAAAAATGAAGAAATTCGCGTCAATACTGGCTGTTTTGGCGTGGAATTGCTCTATAGTAAAAAAGAATGAGAACAACTTGTGGTTAGAATGGTTAGAATAATTGGCCCCTTCCGGGCATTCCTATGGTCCAGATACTGGCACTGGTTTCAATTTATACAGAGCGCTCTATTTGTAGTACATTTCACAAAAGAACAAATTACCAAATAAATTAAAGGGTGTGTCACATCAAATTGTATCACGGAAAAAACGCTGTAGAAATTTAATTTTTAGGAATTATATCTTTAGTTTTCGCTTATAATCAGATAAGAGTGTATAGATCACGTTGGCCATGCTTCACTGTCAATTTTTCGTAAATTTGGAAAAATGTCGTCGAACGAAAAAGAGCGTCGTGAATTAATCCTGTGCACTCATTTCGAGAATCCGGAGTTGTCACATCGGGACATCGGTAAGATGCTGGGAATCGTCCAATCCACGGTCAGCAGAGTACTAAAACGATACTTCGAGAACCTAACCATCGACCGGAAGGTGAAGAACGGCAAAAATGGATGCTCCGTCAGTGAAAAAGATCACAAGCGCGTAGTTAAGCAGTTTAGACGTGATCCGAGAAGTTCGGTCCGGGATGTCGCCAATAAGCTGAATTTGTCAAGTTCATTCGTCCAGCGGACCAAGCAACGGGAGGGCCTCCGTACATACAAGGTTCAGAAGGCTCCTAACCGCGACGAAAGGCAAAACATGGTGGGGAAGACGCGAGCCCGGAAGCTGTACACCGAAATGCTGACGAAGCCGCATTGCCTGGTAATGGAAGACGAAACCTACGTCAAAGCGGACTTTCGTCAGCTGCCGGGCCTGTTGTTCTTCTCCGCAGAGGACAAATTTAGCGTTCCGGAGGAGATTCGCAAGCAGAAACTATCCAAGTTTGCCAAAAAGTACATAGTGTGGCAAGCGATCTGCTCTTGCGGAAAGCGGAGCGTCCCCTTCGTGATGACCGGCACGGTAAACGGGCAGGTTTACCTTAAGGAGTGCCTACAGAAGCGCTTAATACCACTATTGAAGCAGCACGAGGGCCCGACCATCTTCTGGCCGGATCTCGCTTCGTGCCACTATTCAAAGGACGTGTTGGAGTGGTACGAAGCCAACGGGGTCACCTTCGTGCCAAAGGAAATGAACCCGCCCAACGCGCCGGAGCTTCGCCCAATAGAGAAATATTGGGCGATTATGAAGCAGGCCCTCCGGAAGAACCCAAAAGTTGTCAAATCGGAGGCGGACTTCAAGAGAAAATGGATTTCTGTTCAAAAAAAAACTACAACCTGACGTTGTACAGAACCTTATGAACGGGGTAAAGGAAAGGTGCGAGCATACGGGCTTGGGCTCGAAGTATGAATAAAAAGAAAATGCCAAAAGTTGTTTAATAGTTTTTATTTTACTGTCTAAAATTTTCAAAAGGATCGGTCTACTGGGCGAATTTCTACAGCGTTTTTTCCGTGATGCAATTTGATGTGACACACCCTTTATTTGTTCCATTCCTGACCTTAATGTTATGTTCTATGTTATCTGAGCTAGGTATACCGTATACGGGAACGAAGACCCTGATTGACGATTTTTTACGGATTCATGCAGAGTGTGTGCGCAGCATTAAACCACGTCATTACGCCATATTTTTTCAATTATTATATTTCAGAAAATAACGCGATAAACCCGAATGAACGTTATTTCGTAAAAAAACATTTTTTTTACTTGTCCGAGATTCATGCGATAGCGACATCTTTACTGATTCAGAATCTGATCGATTTTTCCGTTCCTGATAACCAGAAAGGCTGGAATCGTGTACGCCATGGCACCATTTTTTTTAACCCCATCACTTCATCAGCTTATAACTATTCGAATTATGATTATTTTCCGTTTAATTTTTGTTTTATTATTGAAATATAGATAAATAAATAATGATATAATGGATAGTAAAAACATTCTTTGTTTTATTTTTTCGGAGCTCGAAAAAACGTCCCAAATTCGTGCTTCTACACTACTCCGCATTTTGTTTTTCAAACGGCCGCCATTTTGTCAAAAAGTAAGTTTTTGACTTATCCGAGATTCATGCGATAGCGGCTTTATTGATTCAGAATCCGTTCGAAGGGCTAGAATCGTGTACGCCATGGTACAAACTTTTGTTTAACCCCCTCACTTCATCAGCTCTTAACTATTATAGTTATGAATGTTTTATCTCCGTTTAGTTTTTGTTTTATTGTTAAAAGATAGATGAACGAATAATGATATAATGGATAGTAAAAGTATTTTTTTGTTTTATTTTTATGCTGAAAAAACGTCCGAAATTCTACACTAGAATACCCCCCTAAAAGCGGGATGAACAAAAAAAAACCTTTAGAAAACAAAATAATGAATTTAAGCTAACGTAGTCTATACAAATTTGATTATAAATTAATATAATAAATGACTAGAAATACGTTAAAAAATGCAATGACAAATTGTTTGCAATGACATTTTCTTTCGATAATTTGTTTGATAAATTAATTAAGTTCCATAATAAGACATTTTGAGTAACACACCCAATATAATGACTCGATCAAGATCCATCACAAACGCAACAAGAACTTGCAGATACTTTTGGAGTAGCTCAGCAAACCATATTCAGTCGTTTAAAAGCAATGGGAATGATCCGAAAGGTAGGGCATTGGGTGCCGTATGAATTGAAGCCACGAGACGTCGAACGCCGTTTTTTCACGTGCGAACAACTGCTCCAACGGCTTAAAAGAAAGGATTTTTTGCATCGAATCGTTACTGGCGATGAAAACTGGGTCCATTACGACAATCCTAAACGTCGGGCAACGTATGGATACCCCAGCCATGCATCAACATCGACGGCCGTGCGGAATATTCACGGCCAGAAGGTTATGCTGTCTATTTGGTGGGCTTCGAAACCGGTCAAAACATACTTGGAAACGTTGAAATGGGAGGTCCTATCCCACCCGCCGTATTATCCAGACATTGTTCCGTCCGATTACTACCTTTTTCGATCGATGCAACATGGCCTGGTTGACCAGCACCTCTCCAATTTAAATGAAGTCGAAAATTGAATCAATTCGTGGATAGCCGACAATCCAGCCGATTATTCCCGCAAAGGGATTCGTGAATTACCAGAAAGATGGGAAAAAGTTGTAACTAGCGATGGGCAATACTTTGAATATTAAATTTGTAACCACTTTTACAGAATAAAGCATCAATTTTTGAAAAAAAACAAAGAAACTTGCCGGTGCTCCTATTAATTTTGGAGCAGCCCTACGGTCTTTTGATTGAATTTTACAAAGTTAAATTCAAAAGTTTTGATCTTTTTTTGTCAAAAAATTATAAATTACAAAACAATGAATTGAATGATATTCCGTTTGTTTATAGCCCAGTAGCCATATAGCATTATAAGCGACATTTCTGAGATTTATATGCAAAATAACATTTCGTTGTACGTCTTGGTTGTATTCTGAGGGGTCAGCTTAAGAATATGCGTGTACCACTGCAAATCAGAAGAAATTACTTCGAGAAAATATCCCTCGACCTAAACCATCATAATTCCTACATTGACCGGTATATCTCTTCCAAAGGAGACTGTTTTGATGGAAAAAAGTCGAAAGTTACCTAAAATCATCTTATGAATTTATAGAATAAACACAACCAAATCAAATTTTGACATGGCTTTTGTAAAAAAAAATATCATAGTGCGTATGAAACAAATTGTGAAAGATTGAATTTTAGAAACGTACACTCTGTCCAACTTCTATAAGACCACCCCGATTCTATTTCGTTGCAACACAAACAGTTAGAATTTCAACAAACTACATTTCAACACATTGTGGAATGCTTAGAATAAAGTATATTTAACATTAATTTCGTTAAAAAGGTTGTTTGTTTATTTATTGTGATAATGATAATTTGATATGATAATTTAAACTATCCAGTTTCTATAAGACCATTTCAAAATTCATATGATTATCAATGATAAATTCAAAATGATCGCCTGATTTACATGTCAATAATTGGCACCCCTTGCCTTTTCGGCTAATAATCTGGAAAATTCGTGTTGGAACACTATTCACCTAATTCTGCTGAACGGATTTCTCGATATTTTTCCATGTTTCCGAAATTGCGACCTTAAGCTCTTCAATCGTCATGTACTGCATTCCCTCGGAGTAAACTCGGCGTGCAAGGTTCCTCCTAAGTTTTTCAACAGGATTCAAGTCTGAAGAGCGAGCCCGCCAGTCCAAAAAAATAAGTTCTTAATCCATTGCTTAGTTTCCTTGCTGGTATGAATACTAGCATCGTTTTGCTGGAATGTGAATTCTATCCACGCGAAAATGGTAGGAACATGTATACAATCCTTGAATGATGTGAAAGCTATCTTGATCTTTCCGGTTGCACAGAATCCCGCTCAAACCATGCACGAGCCTCCATTAAAATTCCTGGTTGAAAAATACTGTTCCTTCTTTCGAAAATCACGACAGTACATGTTGAAACCATCAGGACCATCCAAATTGAAGTGAGTGAAGTCAGTGAAGATACATTGAAGAACTTTTTGTTATGGTGTATAGCAAAATGTAATCTTTTGGAAAAATTTTTGTCACAACATACCATGTCCCACTATCGGTTCATGTGAGCTTTGGCAAAACTCAGACGTCTTCCAATGTGAGAAGGTGTAAGATGAGGAGGTTTAACCTTTAAGCCCTCTTGGCGTGAGGATTTATTATCAAAACTCGACGAATTGTCACCCGAGTAACATTTAATTTGAAATATTACTTTACTTACATAAGCAATGTTGAGTTATTCGAAGCTGTTCTAACTATTTCCCGCTTAGCCAGAGCGCTTCGATTTACGTGGAGCTCGCTCGTTTTTACCGTATCCTTGAAGATTCGCCAAATAATTGAGCACTACTGGATGGGATCGTCCAATCCGACGAGCAATTTCTCTGATACCAACATTTTCTTGGTGAAATGCATCGATTTGCCTTTCTTCTCTCTCCGTGAGCACTTTTCCGTTCGTCATTTTTCAGATATATTGATCGAAACAACTAAAACAACGGAAAATGTAACTGGTCTTATAGAAACTTGACACTTGGAAAACACAAAAACATTTGTTTACGCTCAGCGCTTGCACACACACATATGAAAATCATGCAGTGTATGGTGGTCACCAATACCTACACACTAGAATATAAACTGAAGCAGCAAGATTATCACCTGGTCTTATAGAAGTTGGACAGAGTGTAGTGTTTGAATGTGACATCAAATAACACCACCAATATACCAGAACCAATTGACACATCGATCTACATTATTCAACAGTATGTTGTGATCGATTTTCAGAAAATATATTCATATCGATGATATAACATACAAAACATTTCTGCCAGTGACCTAAATGTAAAATTCTAAATAAAGTTTACAACAGACGATCAAATGAAAGAAACAGAAATCAGATCAGAAATTTGTTCTAGTTAATTTTTAATATAATTTTAAAAGTTTGGCACACTTTTTTATTCAACCATAATCTTTTTTGGTCGGACAATTATTTGGAAAAAAATTATTTATCCCTCTTTGACCATTGATTTGGCTAGGGATTTGGTAAAAATCTGTTCCAGTTAGTATTAGGCAGCTTCCATCTTGCAAATGCAGCGCCTCTAGTTGTTCTTCTAAGAAACTTAGAACAGTGTTTTGAGGTGGAAGGATTGCTTACTTAGTGGTGAAAATATCATCAAGATTGATATTCGCGTTGAAAATTTATCTGTACGATCTGTACGAAGTTCCAACCAAGTTGATGTTGTTGAAGTTGCTCGAAAACTTGGTGATTTGACGAGACATCTGTAGCCGTGGAATGAAAGCAAAGGTTTTCATCACTGGAGCAACTATGAAATTTACAAGAAGTCTTCAGAAAATAATTTTACCGTTAATTCGATCACACGAAGGTCCCGTGAAGCCCGACTTAGCCAGCTGCCGGCAGCTGAGACATTCAGCGAGAAATTCTTAAGTTCATCAGAAAAACAAAAGAATAGTTCTTCTTTTATTTGTGATTTTATGTAGTAGAAATTCTCTCCGGAAATGGCGTGTAAAATATTTGTTCCGATCGTTTGACCACAAGTGAGTAATTTTTCGACCCAAGAATTTTCTATCATAGCTGACCAGATTTCCACGTAAAAATTAACCTTCTTAGAATAAACCGACAAAGAAATAGAAAACATATATCTGTTCATTATCGTTCCAAAGAACATTTTGTTTGGTGATTGTGTCCAACTTGTATTCGAGCTCAGAGTTGTCCTTTTCATTGGTAATTGCTATTCCCTCGACAATGTTTCGGACAGTTATGAAAAGTAACCTTACAGTTACATGTCGCCCTCATGAACTAATTCAATTCTTCTCTAAAAAATCAATAAATAAAAAAGTTCAGTTTTTTCGGACCCATGGACAATAAGACGAAAACAGGGAAACTGGGAAATTATATTGTCATCCATCTATGTACTGGGAATGACCTTTAGGCCAAGAGTATAAAACCGAAAATTGGAACACTTTTTCGAAGCATCCATAAAAAAGTGACATGATTTTTTGACTTCTGTGTGATTTTTAGTGATAAATTTTGTGGTCGTAGACAATGATAAATAGTGATAGGCGATCATGAAGATCGTTCTTTTGATGGAATAATGTTGAAATATTGATAGATGATGAATTATGGTCGGTCGTTACGTTCATAGAATTCATAAACAGCTAACGCAGATTCAACAATCAGTTCAATTTTCTCATTCATATTAAAATTAATATAATCGAATTATAGATTCTGCAAATGGACACAATCGGCAATCTATAAAATAATGTAATATAATCCTTCTTTCAATTAGCTGTTTGAAAAGCTTGTAAACAAACCAGAATCATCTCAGAAAAGGTAAGAAAAGAAATCCGCACATTTAAAAAAAAAAGTTCAAATAATTTGATCACAACAAAGTGATTTTCTACTTCTAAAAATTGTCTACTGTAGCTAATCTCATTTCCACGCAACAATTACAATTTCTTTGAATTAAACAGCAACGAATGAAGAAAGCACAAATCTTAATATTCATTTTCGAGCAAAAGAAGATTCATATATTTGTTCGTTGATTATCTTTTGGTTGAGTTGTCCTCTTTATTGGCAATTTCTGTTCTCCAGATCATGTTTTGGGCGGCTGTAAAAAGTGACCTCTCATTTAAATATCGCCCTAATTATCAAAACAAGCTTTCCTCTAATAAATCAATAAAAAGTGGTCCAGTTTTTTTTTTTGGACCGATGGACGGAACAGAAAAATTGTGTAGACACCGATCTAGGTACTGGGATTGGTCATAAAACTGAAATAAGGGCAGGCAGGATGGTTGCTCTACTTTTTTGCTTTCGGGTGCAAAAAATTGGCACACTTTTTGAAGGATCCATAATAATAGTGACAAAAAATCTTGACTTCTTCATGACGTTTTTGGCGAGAATGTTTGTGGTCAGAGACAATGGGGAATAATAATAGGTGCTTATGAAACCATTTAGAAACATTGTCTAATATCAAATTATTGTCGGTTTTGGTTCAAGATATTCATACAATTGATAAACAATCAGTACATTCTTATCAAAACTGATGAGATAAATATAATTGTATAGCGAGTTTTAATTCAATGGGGTATAAAATCTGCGAGTGAACGATACCACAATCAAATTTGAAAAAAAGTTTTTCTACTTCTGAAAATTGTCTTCAGTAACTAATCTCATTTCCACGTAACAACTCAAATATTTTCTTAATATTATATAGTTAACATTAATAGAAGACCACAACACAAATCTAACAATTCATCTTAGTTCCAAGGACCATTTTCATATGTGTCCGATGTTTTGTGTCCAGCTTCTATTCGACTGCAGAGTTGGAAGTGTCTGTTTTGGGCAGCATTTTGTTAATACAATTGAAAACCAGTTAATGCCGATTCATTAACAAGTACGATCTTACAACAACTGAAAAATGATAATTGTTTCCTTTCAAATCAATTTTTTTACAATTTCCCTATTTCCTTTCAATTGGCTTTAGAAATAGAAAATTGAAAGTGATGAAATCTTATTCTGTTTATATAAGTTAATTAAGAATAGTTCCTTTTTATTGTCTCAGTTTTTTGCCATTTCCTGTAATTCATGAAGTTTCAGTATTATAATATTGAATTGCACAATTTTGAATGCAGCTTTTACGTTGTTGCGAACCCAACACAAATGCTGAATAGTGTCTACACTTTTCAATTGACCGTAATAAAACACAAAAATCTTCTCAAAACTGACCAGAATCAACTCAGAAAAAGGTGGAAGAAAAATTTGCGTGGTCAGGAGAACGACCATGTTTTGGGCAGCTGTAAAAAGTGACCTCATATTTACATGTTGCCCTAATTAGCAAAATTTCTGTCCTCTAATAAATCGATTAAAATTGTCCAGTTTTTTTCGAATCCATGGACGAATTTATGGGAACAGAAACATCAAAAATTGTATCGACATCGGCCTAAGTCTAGGAAATATCCTTGAGGGTCAAGACCATAAAACCGAAATAAGGGCAGGCCTGATAGTTGCTCTACTTTTTTGCCTCTCGGGTGCAAAAAATTAGCACACTTTTTTGAGGGATCCATAAAATCGATGACTTGATTTTTTGACTTCTTCATGACTTTTTGGGAGAAAATTTTGAGGTCGGAGATAATGAAAGATAATGACAAGCGATCATGAGAATGGTGGGATAGCGTTAAAACAATGATCGCTTTGAAGACACTGGCATGTATTTCTTTATTATTTACATACATTTGACAAACAATTTTCACAAATTCAAAACAAGCAGTAAAATATTGTAACAACTGAAAATACGAATATCGTTGCTTTGTGTATTTGTGCTATGAACTATGAAGTGTAATTTAAAAAGTATGCCATTTTGTCTAAAATTGCTTTGTCTCTTCTTGTATTTTATTATGTTACAATATTTCAATATTGAATAAACTATTTCGATCTAATTGCACAATTTTAAATGTTATTTTTTCGTTGTATGATGAGTAGATATATTTTATCTCAAAACTGTTGTAAATCCAACATAAAGGTTGAATCTTCCCAGCACTGACCAGCATCAGTCCAGAAAAAACGCGAAATAAAAATCCGCACAGCATTTTCTATATTGTCTGTTCTGTGACTGTTTCTGACTGTATTTTGGACAATCATGAAGGTACCGTCACATGCCCACATTTCGCCATAATTATCCCGAACTAGCTTTCATACAATAAATCAATAAAAAATGACCCAGTTTTTTCGGACCCAAGGACAGTTTGAGAAACATGAGTTCTGTGGCTATTGTATCCCAAACTGCTAAATGCCCGTGCCATTCGTATGGGTCAGCGTCATAAATCCAAAATAAGGGCAGGTCAGACAGCTGCCCTATTTTTTGCCGTTCGGGGGCAAAAAATTGGCACACTTTTTTAGAGAACCATTAAAACTGTGGCATTGTTTTTTTACTTTATTGTGACTTTTCGCTTGGAATGTCTCGGTTGTGGTTGGATACAATGAGAAATAATTACGCAAACTTATGAGAATCGACCTTTCAAAAAAAAAAGAATGACAATAGTTTTTTTTCCAAATGATTTTGTTATTAGATTATTTATTTATGAGATAGTTCGCGGCTTAGAATAAACCTGAAACGATTCATTACAAGAACAAAATTTCATAGTTTATTACATAGAAGTTAATATAAATATTACTTCAGCTAGGTGAATCTAAGCACTATTCTAGTAATAACAGTGATAACAATAACTCTTTTGAGTGTCTAGAATAACAGGAAGAACAACATTTACATTACTTCCTCTGAAACCGTTATTGCATAATTGTGCCATCTCAAATTCCCGATGATCTCGCATTAATTATATCTTCTGATGTGCAATCTGAGAGTTCCTCCCGAGAGAAAGAATATTATTACCCTGTGCAATTGCTTCACACCAATCCAAACAATCAACAATAATTGCGGGTATGTGCACATAAACAAAACAAAATACACTGTGACGCGCACCCACAGAATAGCCACTGAAAAAAAAACTAGTTCATCTTTTTATGAGTCCATCAAAAAAGTGTGCCAATTTTTTGCCCCACTTCTGAAAAACAGAACACTTTTTGACCTGTGCAAGTTTCATTGAATTTATGACTCTTCTAAAAGTCACTTTTGAGCCTCCTCACTGACCTGGACTCGTCCTAAAGCGTCCTCAAATAACGACTCAGGGGAAGGGAACGAAATCAAGACATATTTATGTGTGCAAATATTTTGCTGCCAATTGCTCGAAAACTAGAGCATTTTCTATTTCATCTTTTTGCTCGGTACACAAAAACTTTTTATGATTGTCCAGAATGCTTTTTGCATCGGTTGTCAATAAAATTCTTCCATGTTTTAGGGAATCTTATGCTTGTATTGCTTTAAGTTGTCACCAGACTTGGGTCAGTAATCGAAAAAATAGCCTCGAGTTTTTCTCAGGTCAAATATTCGCTATTCTCGGGCTGTGAAATCAACTAGAACAAATTATTGGTGCAAGATAAACGTATTCAGATGCATAAAAAGTAATAACTTTAGTTTTTTTTTCGAATATTGCTGCAAAACATCGGCACACTTTAGAAAGTTTTTTTTGTTTCTATGAATGGATGTGTTTCACAGACTTTTTCTGGTTCTGGTTCTGAACAGTACCTATCCTATTTAACCTATCAATGATCATAATCAAAATGGAGATCGCGGTTTCCATAAAAAATATTCTGGATCATAATTGGTGCTTTCTCCATTTCGATACTAATGCTATTTTTTCGGTTGTTTCATCATTCTGATTTCCCAAATGTGATATTATGAGTGCATTGATTATAAAAAATCATCATCGAAACAATGTATAAAAACCAAAACTACAAAAAAAAAGTTTGAATTCAATGAAATTTTTTTGCCATCAATTATTTAACGAGAAAAATAAATCGGTAACTCATGTGTCGGACTTCAATTTCTTTGCACAAACAGTTTATCTTCAAAATTTCATTCTTTCAAAATATTTTCACCAGATATTCACTACCATCATGACTCTGCGTTCATAGAGAATACCGTATATTTTAAAAACACAGTATTACATTTCTAAATTGTTTGAATTGTTTGTTACTTCGTAATATATTAATATATGAAGATCAGAAATGCTTCATTTCAAAGCTACAAGTTTCTAACTTTGGAAGATCGTACGCTTATATGTTTTGCTCGATGTATATATGTTTGTGTAATGAACAAAAATATCGAAAAAAACAAAGACTTTCCCATTCTCAGAACTTTTTGATGTACTTGAAAAGATTCGCCTAACCAAATAAATTACGAATCAAATTAACTTAATCAATAATCTTTGATTTAATTCTAAAACGATCAAGTACGACTTCTTGCAAAATCTAAAATGAAAAATCCAAAAATACAAAAACCTGAAATCAGAAAAAAAATCTATTGTCATAAAATATGAATTTCCAACATATTAACTTCAAAAATATGAGACTCACAAATCCGGAATTGAAAAAATAGAGATCTTGAAATGCGATCTCTAAATCCAAAAACCCGAAAACCTAAAATTAAAAAAAAAACAAAATTAAAAATCCAAAAAACTAAGGTCTTGAAATGGAATACACTAACCTAAAGTCTAAAATATAAACATATAAAAATCGGGAATCAATAAAAAATATTAAAACCAACTTTCAAAAATCCGTAAATCTAAAACATGAACTTCTTAAAAATTCAATCGGAAAATTTGTAATCAAGAATTCTGAAATTCACAAAGCCCAAAAAAAACCATAATTGCAAAAATCTACTATCTCTAGGATCCAAGGATACAAAAATCTAAAACTCGAACATTTTACTAACAAATCTCCCAAAAATCTGAAATACATAAATATAGCATCTCTGAAATCTGGAAATCTGAAATTCACAAATCACGAATCTGAAATACAAAAGCCAAAAATATCTTCTTAAAAAACCTGGAATGCAAAAATCAAATTTATCAAAATCCAAAAATCTAAGATCCAAATATCTGAAAATCTAAAATGCAACATCACAAAAATCAGAAATGAAAAAAATTAGGTTCTGGATTTTTCTATTTCAGATTTTTTTGTTTTGTAAAATATAAAATAAAAATAAACAAATCTTTAAATCTTTGAATTTCAGATTTATGGAATTTGCATTATTTGCATTATTTGCATTAAAATCAGAAATGAAGATATTGAATTCTAGATTTTTCTATTTCAGATTTTTTTTTTGTAAAATCTATATATATATAAAAATGGATTTCTGTCTGTCTGATTCTTATGGACTCGGAAACTACTGAACCGATCGACATGAAAATTGGTATGTAGGGGTTTTTGGGGTCGGGGAAGGTTCTTTTGATATTTCCAGACCCCCCCCCCCTCTCTAAGGGGGGATTGTCATACTAATGAAACACAAATTTCTTCATTACTCGAGAGTTAAACAAGCTAACGAGACCAAATTTGGCATGTGAAGTTTTAGGGTGTAATTAATATTTTTACGGTGGTTAGACACTCCACCCCCCCTCTCTAAGGGGGGCGGCTGTCATACAAATGAAACACAAATTTATGTATAACTCGGGAATTAATCCAGCAAATGGAACGAAATTTGGCATGTGAAAGTTTTAAGGTGCCATACAAATGAAATACAAATTTCTTCATAACTCGAAATCTAATCAAGCAAATGGAGCCAAATTTGGCATTTGAAGATTTTAGGGGGCACGAAACGTTTCTATGGTGAATGGACACTCCTCTCCCCCTCTCTAAGGGGAGAAGAGGGGAGGGGTCTGTCTTTTTTCTATCATATTTTCTGTATCAAACTTTCATTCCATGTAACTTTTTAGTAAAAGGTAAATTCAACGGGGTCGATAAGAAAATCAATCAATGAACAGTTCTGCGATTGGACTCATGAACTTTCGCTTAATAAGAAAACGTGGATGTTTGAAGGTATTGATAACAAAACACAAATTTTGGGCGGGACGATGTTTGCCGGGTCAGCTAGTATAAAATAAAAAACAAATCTTCAAATCATTGAATTTCAGATTTATGGAATTTGCATTATAACAAATTATTAAACAGTGAAATCCAAAAATCTCAAATCAACAAATCATCAAATCCAAAAACCTGAAATTCAAAATCGAAAAAATCTAAAAAATCAAAGTATCTTTAGTCCCGAACTAAACTCCTAAACATAAATTCCAAACTAAACTACAAAAACATAATTTCCAAAATATTGAATTTAGCATTCTAGAATATTCAGATCCAAAAATCCGAAAGTGATCCGAAAGTTCCAAAAATAATCAAATCAGAAATCCAAAATATAAAAATCCTAAAATCGAAAAAACTAAAAACCAAAAACATAAAATACAACAACGTGAAATGTCTAAACTCCAAAAATACAAAAAAAAATCCGAATATCTTAAACCAAGATTTTAGATTTACAGATTTACAAATCTAAAATCGAAAAAAAAATCAAAAATCTTTAAATCTGAAATTTAAAATCCAAAAATACTAAAAAAGGAAAACAAGAAATCAAAACTTTTACAACAAAAAAAATTAAAAATGGGAAATAATAAATATGAAATTTCAAATTCTGAAATCCAAAGAGTCAAAAATCTACTATTCTCAAATATGAATTTAAAAAAAACAATATCTAAAAATCCATAATCTAATAAGTGAAAATATAAAAAAAAGAAATCTTTAGCTTAAATATTTAGAAACTTGAATCCAAAAACATCGTGACTAAAATTTAGAAATCTAAAATACAAAAATACAAAAAGCAAATCCGAATAACTTAAATCAAGAATTCAGAAATCCACGAATCAAAAATCCAAAAATTGGAGATCTGAAAATTTAGAATCAGAAATCCAAAATTCAGACTTAAAAAATCTCTAATTCAAAATTCTAGGTTCTACAATTCAAAAATATGAATTCCAAAAAACATCAAATCTAAAATCCAAAAATCTTTAAACATTATATCAGCAAATTGAAAGTCAAAAGTATGAGAACCTTAAATCCAAACATTAGATGTAATGATGAAATGATGTAAAAATATTTTTAAAAAATCTCTAATTCAAAAAATTAGAATATAGAATGTAAAAAATATTAGGATATTAAATCAAAAGTTTCAAGATCAACAAATGTAAAACTCAAAAATTTTAAACCCAAAAATCTAAAATCTAAAATACCAGATCTTAACTCCAAAAATCTAAAATTCGAAATTCTCGAATTTAAAATCTCAAAATATACAAATCTCAAAAATCATCAAATCTGATATCTCAAATATGAAAACTTTAAAACATGAAATCAAGAATTCAAAATCCAAATATATACGATTCTAAAACCGAAAAATCTAAAATGTAAACGTATATAAAAGAAGATATTTTCAATTGAAATATTTGAAGTCCATAAAAAATTAAATCTTAAAATCTTGAGCCAAGAATTCGGAAATCAATAAATCTAAAATCCAGAAATATAGAATCTGAAATCAAGAAACTTAACTCCAAATATCTCAAATTCAAATTCTGGATTTTAAAATCCGAAAACCTTTAAATCGGAAACGTTAGATCCAAAAATCCAAAACTATGAAAAGATAAAATCTAAAATTCACAATTCAGAAATCAAAACATCTAAAATACTGGGATTATTTTTTTATTACTATGCTTTATTTGTGAGGTGGTCCACATCCTGAGCTGGTTCGCTTGTAATATCAAGCTAAAATGTAATATCAAAAAATCTAAATTCTAAAACACAAATATCTCCGATTCATCAATTCAAAGTACGAAAATATCTTAGAATCTAAAATCAAATAATAGATGAAATAATATTATATAAATTCCGGAAATCTTTAAGTGTGAATTCTAAAATCCAAAACACAGAAATCAGAAATAAACAAAAATTTTAATCAAAGATGTTTTCGATAATTTTCGAGAATCTAAAATCTACAAACACAGGAAATTTTATTTTTTAAATAGAACCAAAATTCAAAAATCGAAAATTTGTGAAAAAATCCAAAAATCCATTATCGATAAATGAAACATGAATTCCTCAAAATTAAATCCGAAATTTTTTTATCAGGAATTCTGAAATTCACAATTTCCAAATACAAAAATCATTTCAATTTCAACATGGTGTTTAAAAATTTAGAACCAAAATCTACGAAACCAAAATTTCAAAAATTCCTAATCCATAAATCTGGATTTCACAAATCTGAAATCTTCAAGCTTAAAAATTCTTCATCGAACAATTTCAAATTCGGAAATCTCGAATCTAAAAACATATATTCCAAATATTCTCAAATATTAAAATAAATAATATAAAAATTAAAAATCCACTTTGAAATGAAAAAAACATAAAAACCAAAAATCTCAAATTAAAAAAATTTTCATTTGTCTGGAATCTAAAATTTAAAAATCCGAAAATCACGAATCCTCGATTCAAAAATATGGAAACGATGTTTCAAAATCTCATCAAATAATAAATAATACAAAAATGCAAAAATGCATCTGAAGATCACAGATCCAAAAATATAAAAATCAATAATCTATTTCTAAGAAATCTAGAATAGAAAATTCAAAAATATTGAGTTCGAAGTTAAAAAATCTACTCTGTTAATTATAATCCAATTATTTAAAATCGTTTGTCTCCAAGTATATACCCTCCGCCCTTAATCGTTTATCGTCTTTCATTTCTGTACCGGGTGTAAGTAAAATTTCGAAAATGAGAGCTTTGCGTTGAAGGCACATGTTTTGAGGGTTAATACCGTTAATACGAGTTATATTCTTGTTACTTATAGAAACAAAAACCAAAACTCAATAGTTTACAAAATAACAAAATCTGTATAAAATTTGTATTTGTATAAACAAAACAAAATAACCAAAATCTGTATAAAAACGGGACCCAGCAGATACCTACAAGCTGTGGGTACTTTTGTACTCGCTGCGAGGAATTTTGATGTCATTGGCCCTGATAATTCCTGAAATTCCTCGCAGCTCTTATTTATTTTATATTCCTACGCTAAAAATGCGGTAGTGTTTTGGTCGCTCACTTCTGGTTTTTCGCAGATCCTATATCGTTAATCGTGGATAGTAAATTGTTGCAAATCATGAATCGTAATATTGATTTCAAATAGAATGATTCCATCTAAAATTCGCCAAAAACAGCATATTTAGACCCGACTTTCTCCGATTTCTTTAACCTCTGTACATAAAATGGCAGGTGCTCTAATTCACAATTTTCATCTTCAATGATAAAAGTTTCAAGTATTAAACTCAATTTTTGAGAAAGTTGTTTTAACAGTGTATTTGAAAAAAAAACTTCCTAGAAAAATCAATGAATTTTCACCAACAGCTTTTGTGGAGCAATCAAAGTTTGAGGTTAACATAACTGAAAAAAAAAATCTGAAAAAAATGGTGTTATGATTTTCAGTGCTTAACTTGTAGATTACTCTCAAATTCTCCAAATCTCGACTTGGTGATGCTATTGATTGCGTGAATATTCCTTTGGTCAATCGACTTTTTTTTACCAGATGTAAGTTCTGCTTCAGTAAATCAAGAACTCTTGCGGAGTCATTTCAGCGTTTGAATGTTTGAATAAACTAAACTGTGTAGGATTGGAGACGGTCACAAACGTAGTTCTGAAAAAATTGTCTCACCTTTTTGGATCCTTTTATTGCCAGTTTTAGGTAAACTGACCTTTTTATGGACAACATTGACCGTTGCGAAAATATTCTGACCAGCAATTAGTGCCGTTGTCTTTGTACAGCAAAACATACGGAGAGGTCTACTAATAAAGCAATAAAAAATACTCCAGTTTTTTTTCCTTTCGGTTCAGGCTATTAGACTAATTTTTTCGGGAGATGGTCTTTCTTGGACATCAGATTTTGCATCCAATAAAACAGCAAAAAGTGCCCTGATTTTACCGTCATCAGCCCTTCTTTGAGGCCGCCTCAAAAAGGTCATTTAGAGTTCGCAATAAGTTATTTGCCAACAGTCATAAATTTCCACAGATGCCCACAGGTCAGCGTTCTGTTTTCAGAAAATAGAACTAAAATTTGTTACAATTTTTTGGTGAACTCATAAAAAGATGAACTTATTTTTCCTTCTACGTTTTTTCAGTGGCCATTGTGCGGGTATTGTATTCATACATTCTTTGGCAACTATCTCCAATTGTTTAGATTGGTGTGAAAAAATAATAATGAAATTCATTCGCTCAGGTGATATTTTGGGTTTGATAGAATTTTCGCAGTCCCTGAAGTGTTTATCATGTAATACGATTGGAAAAAAAAACAAGTCAGTATTGAGAGTCGTTCAACAAACGTTTTATGAATCCTTGAAACCTCAACTGCATGCTGAGTTGAGGTTTTCCGCTATTCATGGAATTTATAAATTTATCATTCCATTTGAATATTCAAGTAATCTTGAAACATGCATTGAATGCATTATACGAACAATATTATTCTAAAATCAGACAATAGTTTCGCGTTATTCCCCCAATGGTCGATCCTAATGATCGCCTGTTATTATTTCCAGTTGTCTCCGGCCACAAAGTTCTCACCAACAAAAAGTCATAAATAAAGAAGTCAAAAAATCATGTCACTGTTTTATGGATCTTTCGAAAAAAAAGTGTGCCAATTTTTTGCACCCGAAAAGCAAAAAAGTAGAGCAACAATCTGACCCGCCCTTATTTCAATTTTATGGCCCTGACCCTAGAGCACCACTGACAATTCGCAGTACCCAGACTGATGGCAAAACTATTTTTCTACGTTCTACTCCAATGTCTCAGAATGTATGTCACAACACTGTCCATCGGTCCGAAAAAAAAACTGGAGTATTTTTTATTGCTTTATTGAGGGAATGCTAGACTCGGAAATAAGGGGGCAACATGCAAATACGAGGTCATCTTCACTGCTGCCCAGAACATTTTGCGGAACATCAAGACACTGAAATATCCAAAATCAGTTGTACACAAATTTCGAATAAATGGTACCAAGATGTTGTTTGATACAATGCTGAATTGCATGCATTCGTCTTCTCCATTCTGAAAAGTTAGATTTGTAATAATAAATAATTCTTGAAACTAGAAAATGGTCACCCTTTTACAGAAAATGATTATTAGTTCTTAAGTAGACATCATATTCATAATTTACAACACCAACATTGAATCAGTAGCTGTTTCCATCCGTAATTTGCCCAAACAATTGTCCGAAACCGGAGCACAATATGCCAAAAAACAACCATAAAATATTGGAGAACAAAAAACTAGTTCATCTTTTTATGGACACACCCGAAAAAAGTGTGCCAATTTTTAGCACTATATTCCAGTGAAACCAGAACACATTGGTTCGATGTTTTATGACTGTCCGTAATGGTCGTCCCATATTCAGGTCAACCTCTCAGGTCAGTTTCGAAAGCGGTAACAGTATCTCTGAGGCTCGGATCCCGAAAAATTTATTATTTCACAACTATCCTATTTGATCGGAATTTGAGTTGGACACATGGTTCAGTTTTCTGTGAGATCTTATTCGCGGTTTTGAATCATGGACCAGATAATTCGTGTGATTTATTTAATACTAGCTGACCCGGCAAACTTCGTCCCGCCCACAATTACTTTTCTGATTCAAAAAATTTGGAACATTCACGTTTCCCGGAAATTATTTTTCTGTGCGCGGTCTATATTCGCGGATTTTTTTTTACATATGCACATGACGCAGACTGAGACACATCAATCCTGATACTGACTTGACAGTTCAAATCCGTTGCTCCGTTCTTGAGTTTAATCGTGATTAACGGACATCAAATCGTTCTTGTTTATATAGAAATGAAATAAAAATGCGGGATTATACCGTTTTGTCTCAAATTCCGAACACTTAAGCTTTGATGGCCATTAAACAGTGTCTCATTACTCAAAATGGTACTTTTTCGCGGAATTCATTTGATTTTTGGATACAACAGAGCCTTCTTTTTCATTTGACTTGAAATACTTTGATTTACAAATATATTTCCATGGTGAAAAACTAAAAATTACATTAATCACATTTGTCTCAAATTCCGAACAGCAAAAATGCATTTGTTTAAAAAATTCGTAACTTTTGAATTACTGGACCGATTCAGATGATCGATATATCAAATTAAAGCGAATAAGCTAGTCTTTAGTCATATTTTACTTGCAAGAAAATGGGATTTTGTTTTCGTAATTATCGATTGTTTTCTAGTTTACATGGGACCAAGGGCGCTATATATTTTTATATGTTTTCTTGAAGGCTGAGGATTTTTTACATAACCTTTTCAAAAATCAGAGGTGTGTTTTTTATCGTTTTTGAGTTTTAACTTGAGTTTTTTGAGTTTTCAAAGTTAACATGATTTAGTCTTCGTTCGATATTCCTATGCGACTAGACGAGTTCTATGCGAATAGGATTTTTTTTGCAAATTCAATATTTTTTCAAAGAAGACTAGCTCATTGATTTCAATTTAATATGTCGATTATACAAATCTGTTAGGTAGTTCAAAAGTAATGAATTTTTGAAAAACGTAAGTTTTGGAAAGAAAACTAGAAACATTATTTTTAGACCATCGATTAATTTTGGAAAATTATAATTGGAAAACAAAAAATAAACACATTTCTGATTTTTGAATATGTTATGTAAAAAATCCTCAGCTTTCAAGAAAAAATAGAAAAAGAATATAGTGCCGTTGGTCTCGAGACCATGAAAACTATAAAAAACAAATACGTATAGTGAAAATGAAATTCTAATTTTTCAAATTTGCAGATGTAGTATTTTCTCAAAAAAGACCAACTAATTGGTTTAATTTGATATGTTGATCATCTGAATCGGTCCAGTAGTTCAAAAGATATGGTTTTTGAAAAAAAATCATTTTTGGAAAAAAAAATTTTAAAAAATGCGTTTTTGGACCACCCTCAAATGGAAATAGTCACTCTAACAAAAAAAATAAAAAAAGGGTCTGATATTTTGCGATATAGAACAAAACTACCACTTTTCACGGAAATCGGAGAACCGCTATATCGAGTTGGCATGGAATGGCTGTATAATCGAATCAGTATATAATCGAGTTCGACCTGTTTCTTCAGGACCCCGGTTTTATTATTGTGGTTTTAGTTGAAAACCTGTCTAAGAAAATCAATTTTACTCTTGTTGGTTTGCACCTGCGACCCTCGTTCTGCAAGGAAAAACCTTGCAAACATTTGTTAAAAAATGGTCTTTTTATATTGTTGTTCCAGAATTTGATTGTCCTTGTACCCCAATTTGTGAACTATCGCTGTATTTGCCGGAAATTAGTGTGTTCAAACATTTTCTTCCGGAATTCGATTCATGCGTCGAAACTTGATTCAAATTACGAACACTATCTCAACGCTAATTTTAATAAAGATTTCTGCATAAAAGATTTTTTTTTTTAACAATTTATAGTAGATTCGTAACGAGATTCTTACCGAACGAACAGCAATCAAAATAGTAGAAAAAAAACTACAAAAACTGAAAAAACAACGATGCTTGTTTTTTCTACGAAAGTTGCTAACGCAAACATTTTATTATTGGTTTTGACTGTCACTTTCTTGCAAATGCTCAATATTATAAATTATAGGCTGTATCGATACCTATAAACGATGTTAAAATGAAGCATATAACCCAAAGAATGTCAAGGCTGCATAGAAACTTGATTCAAATTCCGAACACTACTTCAATACTAATTTTAATGAATATTTCTGCATAAAATATCATTTTTTCATCCATTTATTATGGTCCCTTACCTTTTCTAGCACTTAATATGAAAACAACTAACAAAATAGTTGAAAAAACTACAGAAACTAGAAAATTAACGATGCTTCTCTTATACGGAATTTGCTAACGCAAACATTTTACCATTGGTTATGACTGTGACTTTCTTTGCAAATGCTTAATATTATAAATTATAGGCTGTATCGATACCTGTAAATGATGTGAAAATGTAGCCTATAACCCAATGAATGTCAAGGCTCTCATTATTTAACTATTAATAACATTAAAGTTCAGTAAATTTACATTTCAAATTAAGTGTTCGGAATTTGAATCATGCAAAGACACTTGACTCAAATTCCGAATACTACTTCAATACTAGTTTTAATGAATATTTCTGCATAAAATATCATTTTTTTCATTCATTTATTGTAGTTTCTCACCTTTTCTAGCACTTAATATGAAAAAAAAGCAAACAAAAAAGTTGAAAGAACTACAAAAACTGAAAAATTAACGATGCTTGTTTTTTACGCAATTTGCTAACGTGAACATTTTATCCTTGGTTTTGACTGTCACTTTTTTGCAAATGTTTAATATTTCAAATTATAAGGTACTAGCTGACCCGGCAAACTTAGTCCCGCCCAAATTTTGTTTTTGTTATCAATCCTTCAAACATTCACGTTTTCTTACTAAGCGCAAGTTCATGAGTCCAATTGCAGAACTGTTCATTGATTGATCTTCTAATCGGCCCCGTTGAATTTACCTTTTACTAAAAAATTCCTAATACTTCTACCAAAACTCATCATTATAATATCAGATTATTTTCAGACACAATTCTCGTTAAAGATTTTTCAACCACTTGCAAATAACATATTTCTCCGTTACATGGAATAATCTCAATATACCTAATTTGGTTTCATTTACTTGATAAGATCTCGAGTAATACAAAAATTTGTGTTCCATTTGCATGGCAGCCCCCCTCCCCCCTAAAAGAAGGGAAAGGAATATCTTACCACCGTAAAAACATTTATTGCACCCTAAAACCTCCAGATGCCTAATTTAGTTTCATTTGCTTGATTAATTCTCGAGCAATGCAGAAATGTTCTTCATTTGTGTGGCAGCCCCCCTTAGAGAGGGGGTTGAGTGTCTAACCACCATAGAAGCATTTTTTGCACTCTAAAACATCTAGATGCCTAATTTGGTTGCATTTGTTTGATTGATTCTCGAGTAATGCAAAAATTTGTGTTTCATTTGTATGGCAGACCCCCCCTCCCCCCTTAGAGAGGGCAAACTATCACGAAAACATTCCCCGGCCCCAAAAATCACTACATACCAATTTTCATGTCGATCGGTTCAGTAGTTTCCGTGTCCATAAGAATCAGACAGACAGACAGACAGAAATCAAGTTTTATATATATAGATATCAATGCCTGTAAATGATGTTAAAATGTAGCTTATACCTCAAAGAATGTCAGGGCTTTCATTATTCAATTCTTTATAACATCAAAGTGTAGTAAATATACATTTAAAAATTTTTCGAATTTGAGACTGTTCGGAATATGAGACAAAACGGTAATCTCTTCAAATTCCATTCAGCCAGGTGTAATGAAAGCAAGAGTGAATTATCCACGTCTCTGATATTTTTTTCGTCTCTCTGAAGCCCTTGGCCAATGATCCTCCATTTAACCAGCGTCCGATGATCCTGCGTTTACGATAATCGATGATTCGCCGTGTCGAGACTTTCAATTGTTAGCATTCCGCCCGTAAATGCACATTGCGTCCCGAAAGGCTTCGCCGGATGATTGGTAACAACAATAGGCTCATAAAAGTTGCTTCCCCAAGCGTGATGCGGAGATGGCGCATAAAGTACCGCCAGGATCACGCGGTACACCGTGACGGTACGATGTCTGCCGACTTGTGGCCGGCCATCCGTCAAATTGGTAATGAGATTATACTTTGCAGCGAGCGGACGAAACTCGCCGCTCGTTATGATCCCTTCGGCCGCAACGTATATAAAACGATTGGGGCTGATTAAAATCGGATAACAATTTTATACGGTACTCGAAAATGTTTTTGGCCTTGTAGGGTTTACGCATCATGGAATACATTGGGTACTTTCATTACACTCTCCCATGTGTCGAAAGCTAGGCTTTCCTTCAAATCACAGTCGAAAAGGCAATTGCAAACCAAAGTAAAGATTGAAGTTGTTGTTTGCGAATTTTCACAATTAATTCCGAATGGTTTACTGGTGGTCTGCAGCGCGGTCGCGCTGGTCATTAGCCTCACTCCCGCTGCCCCGGGGATAGGATGCAAAATAAGCGTGCGTTGATGAAAGATTTTTCATGTCCGACCGTGCAATCTTAGTTCCGCAGGACATCGGTTAAAAAGCTATGCATTAGCAGCGCCCATTTACGCAACGCATGGAAATTAGATTAAACAGCAGAAACGAGAAAATAAGGACGCATGACCGCCGGGGAGAATCCCGAACGATCGCGTAATCGATCAAAACAACAACCAAACTCACGTTTCCAGCGCGGCATGTAATCACATGGGGTTGGAAAACTTCGTGCCCACGTTTCGGCAGGAGCAGATGTGTTTTTTTTGTGGGTTTCTGTGTGGACATTGGTAATCGTGCCTGAACTTTGAGGCTTTTGTCGATGATTTTGATATTCGCGAGAGGGCTCGCGGGTAGACCAAAAAGGATAATTCAAGCTTACGATTCAAAAATCGTGAACGACACGCTTTTGGGTCGTAAAAAGTACCTCTTGGTTTGCTGTAGCATGAGACAGAAAAAAAACGTGGCTGGATCTTCATTTTTATTTTGGAGAACGAATAATTTCAGGCAATATGATTTTTATGGCCTTTACGTCAGCGTGGAGGCCCCAGGCCGTTGGGTGTAATAATTCGGTCGTTCGACGGCTGCTTTCCGGAGAAATAAAGCTATAAAGTGTGTCATATTGCACCGCTCCGCTCCGGAGACAATAACAATTAAAATGTATGCTTTGAGACACGCCTCGGGTCCGTCGGGAATGGAGAGGTAGGTAGATTTTCTGCTACGACTAGGGTCCTGCTTCCCAGCTCCGAAGCATGCGGTAGTAGTTGGATGGAATAGAAGCAAAAAGCGGAAGATTCCGTATGAGTGGTATTCATGCAGGTGAAGCTTCAATATTCCATCATTTATACGAATATTGAAGAGACTAATTTATCGTTGAATCAAGTCGAATTTTATCCAAAGTAGGAACATGAACACATCAACATATCTAACATATCGAGAGTTACAACCAAAATCAATCCTCCATTGATCAGTTTTACCATTTTTTGGAGTTTGCTGCTTTTAATCTTACCATTACGATGTTATTGGATTGTAGGGGAAATTCGTGCCGATTCTGAGGAATAAATCGAAAGCATCATTTTTATCGATGGATAAACTTTAATTAAATTATATATGCACCGTGTTCCACCGTCCATAATATTCCGTTATCTTTCACGCAGCTCGAAAATTTTTTCGTTCCAGAACTTACTTGATTGCTCGTTGAAAAACTGGTCAGGGTGCATTCTTAATCGGTCCCTAAGTCCTTGAACGAGGGGTAATATGAAGGTTTCTTGAGTTGTTCATCATCAGTCGAATGATGATTTTGATAACTTTTTGGACAACCCAATACGGTATGGTATGGCTTATTACTTGCAATATATTTATTCAGGCATCTACGATAAAAATCGGAATATTTCGCTGTATATGTATATTAATTACATTAATACTCTCGTCGTTTCTGGTTGCTCCTGGTTATCATAAATCTGCCATTATATTAACATCTTTGGATATAAGTTGTGGTTGTAGTATTACAATGATTGGTCTTTGTTGCGCATCATTTCTGTCCCTATTTCTAGATTTTCTTAATCGAAGATTCACTTTAATCATTTTGTACAACAACAAATTCAAATAAATCCAATGCAATAGAGTTGAATAGAACTGCGATTTGGTTTGTTTAATTCTTTTTCCCGTATATTGCACCACAGCTTTATTTTTGTTTTAATTTATGCGTGAGATTATCTTTAACTTGAAATTTTCCAATGACATGCTGATGAAGAAGAAACAAAATAATATATATTTGAGCAATTTTCGTCCAACGAGCTTTTTATATAGCCTGTCTAAATACAATACTATTTATCCAATAGAACGCAAATATGGGAAATGGGAAATGGGAATGGGAAAAATTCACACCAATGTTCTGCACAGAAGCGTTTCAGAGCCATTATTGTTTTTTTTCTGTTTACAAGCAGTATATCGACGAGAATGATGTTTTGTATAATTAATAGTGAATTAAAATTAATTAAAACGCAACCAATTCGTAATCTAATTGGTTGCGTGTCCGCTTCTAAGCGAACGATCATGAGCTCATAACTCAGGGCCTTCAACTGACCATCTTTGTGTGTTATTCTAGCTACTACATCCACGCAACAATCATCATGTGACGGTAATCCCAGTCCCTTACCGGTATGCTGCAAACTACTAGACTACATACTTGATGTCGTTGTAGCCATCGCCACAATCACACAATCCTAGCTGCAAGCCCAATCCCATAATGACATGAACCGAGATATCACGCGAATGAAATCACGTTTTACATTCAATCCTTTGAACTATGTAGTTGTCGAGACCTTACAGAGATAATCGCGTGTAACCAATTTACCTTTCAAAGAATATGCTTTTTGAGGCGCTTATATTAGCTAGCGAGTTCGCCTTCTCGTGCCCCGGATTCGAGTAATGGGATCCCATGCTAAGGTAAATTTGGATAATTTTCGACCAAAACACTCAATAATTGTCTTATTCTCCTTAGTGCAAATTACATTGAATAATTTGATTGAGCTGATGCTGTTTATAAGATGAAATAATGGTAAATGGTAATGTTTCAATATATTGCATCCGGCTCACAACGACATACACGAAATCAAAATCTCGGATCCAAAAACGGAGTGCTTATTATTCCGGACATGGGTTTGTGAAATTCACATTGATTTTTGATTTTTAACATTTTTTGTTACCATGTTTGACACTAAACTAAATTGACACAATAGTATCAATCAGTCACATCAATTCAACATACAAAAAATGTCATGGTTTTGGCATAATATTGAATGTAATGAAAGAGTGTCCGGATAAAAAAGCGTCCGGATTCAGAAGCATCACTGAAGTGTTTTTATTGTATAGTGTTATTCATGCGTTGATTTTTCAAGTAATTTCAAGTATTACTTGAAAATTTTGACTTCACACTTTGTACCTCTATTTTTTTTCTGCTCGGAAAATGCCAACATCTCAATTGCTAGTTGACTTAAGAAACTATTGATGTGCCTAAATCTCAGCTTTCAGTGCAGTTCGAGAGCTGTCAAAGTGCCGACATGGCACCTGAACACTTCTGAGGCGAGTTTCAGGCCAGAATTATTCAATATGATGGAGGTCGAATTCCTCCATCACAGTGTCAAACCTAATGTCTGTTTAACAATTCGGCAAACATTTTTTGGAGTTTGACTGGGACTCTATCCGCCGTATTCACCAGATATTCCTTCCTTAGATTATCACTTGTTCAGGATCTTGTAAGAACTGTGACTCATCAGACATCATAAAAATACAAAACGGTGCATATATAATCGAAGAAATGTCTATAAAAATGATGTTTTTGATTTTTTCATAAAATCGGCACAAATTTTCAGGGCAACCTTATATTTCCCACGATGAACGAAGCGGTACAGAAAAATATTGGTTAATGGAATCATCAATCACGATTATACTGCAGGTGTTCAGTATTGACTAGGTTCATTGTAGCCGCCTAGCACTACACAACCAAGTTTTGTGTAATGTAAATGAAGCTTAGAAGAGAAAATATTCTACATTAACCCATCAACGACCAAGCTGTAAAAAATATTTTTTTAACAAAAGCCATTGATGTAATTTTGATTATTGCAGTTACAGAAACCCCAATCTTCAAGAATTTTTTTTCCGTTCTTCCGTTTTCCGGAAAATGACAAAAAAATCCAAAAACCGCAAACAAAAACATTGGCCTAAACCTACATTTCGGATCCTGCACGAAGTTCAATTCAATAGTTGTTTATCGAAGTAATCAAAGTAATATCAACATAAAACTGTAGAAAAGTTTTTTCGTTAGGTTATGTGAGGTTATGTACTTTTCACGCGTAGTTGCGTTAAACTGAATTTATTGCCGAATAAAGCTATATAAAACTGAATGGAATTGATAGTTAGTGGTAACTTACAGATTAAGTTCCCATTTGATGCCAAAATCTTAACATATGGTTGCTTTCCAGACCCATGAAAAATTATCAAAGTTGGTGCTCGATTTTTCAAACGCTTGGCATAAAATGGGTTAATAAACTAAACTTATAATAAACATGACAGGTATGATGAATATGCGGATCTGCTAAGTGGACGGCGTCAGAAATCAGGCACTGACTAACATCTCTGAGTTTGAGCGGCAATTTGCCCGCAAAGCGAATTGAAAACTCAAAGAACTCACCAAACTTGCGTCGGCTTTTGATAAAAATGCGTGAGATTATTTCCATGAGTATTATTTTCATATGGACTTCAGCGGACAAAAAAACAAAAAGCTTCATGAGCTCGGTTAAAAATAAAAAAATGAAACAAACCATTTAATAGCTATAGCTAACATTTCTACCAATAGAAAATATGGAATAGAACATACAAAATTAAATCATTATTAAATCTCTAAAAATGGAAGAATGTTCACGAGGACAAGATGGGGAGGGGTATCAGGAAAGTCCACGCTCGTCCATGGAGGGGGAGGTGGTGTTTAAAATCGTGCTTTTTCTGTCCACGTGGTATGTTGACAGCCCCAAAAGTTTTGCTAAGAGGATAAAGAAGAACACGAACGAAAATATATCTTTCTCTGTCTGGGCCGTGTATTTGGCAAACTATACGACAAGCTTTCATATGAATGGTTGGTTGGTTCTTTGTTTTTAAGAGGCTTTAAACTTTACATTTCATTCGCCTCTAATTTCATATGATTTTATTTAACCCTTTCATTACGGCGGTGTGCTCCGCCAAAGCGCTACCCCTGTACGGAGCACTGCGCCGAAAAGTATGCACATCGCGCTGGAGTGATCGAAGAGCAGTATGAATTTCATGTCGTCTAAAGACGACGCTCGTACACAGCTCGTCGCGCGAATGTCGTCTATAGACGACACTCGTAATGAAAGGGTTAAATGAGTTTCCTGTTTCGCTCGTTCATATTGGCTCTAGCATATATATTATACAAATGATATATATGTCTTGGGGAGTAGAACATTTTCTGTTATTTCACAGCTCATTGATTGTGATGAATCGGGATGCAATAACTTGTGCTCAAAATTAACTTTGGCTGTAGATCATCTGGGATTTCATAGATTTCTTAATTTCTGTGCGCCGCACTCAACCTTTTCGCAGAATCACGTCCGGAGATCTCAGAATTCTTTTGGACTTCTTAAACCATCTTCGCTCGCAATTTCCGATCATATTTTCCACTTCACGGCTTAATTTATTCACATTATTTTACGTCGATTTTTAAAATTTGAGAATTGAGAATATTGACGATCATTCTTCCTGATTTTTTTTTTCACTATAAAAACGATCCTTCTAGATCCAAAAGCGGTCGTAACTTGCTACTCGAAAATGGAATCAGGATATGTTATTCAACAACGAAATTTAAGCTAGGCACAAGTAGAAAAATAATACAGGAAAACTGTGTTTAAAACACATTAGGTTCTATTGCTTGGTTTCAAGTTAGAATAAATAATTGTGGGAATATCTATCAATGGGATAAGCAATCACATCATAACTCTTGCCCCCCATAAGAAGTTTATCCATATTCGATTATTACTATCACTGAATTGAAATTCCAATTCGTAAATAGAGTATTATCGTTTTAATTTTATTCTGATTCGATTCTTTGACCATTAAACTACGAACACATAACATGCTTTTCTGGCTCTTTCCAAGAAATTGGGAAGAGCACATTATATTAAAATATACATTCATTCGCGCTTATCCCATTTTTCGTTTCGGAATGATACTATTAACATTGTTCAATATTTTAAAACAACAATCATTGGTTCGCTCGCTTTCTCAATCAACTCGAGGTGATAAATCTTTTTCGTCTAACACAAACAATTTGCTCATTTACCATTAAACAGGCCCGCAAATCATTCCCCAAATCGATTCCCGCTGATTTCTATCGAATAAAGGAGAACTGATTTGGCTATTAGAAAATACTTTATCACAACACACCAAGGTGAAGCCTCGAATGGGTTTGCCTGCACGCGCGCTCTATGCTACGCTGCGGCTTTTGTCTTCCTGTTGAAACCCGATAGGGGTCATAAATTGAAAGTCTTAATTAATAAAACATCGATTAGTGACCGTCTGCTGGGTGCCGTCCATTGGATGTCCATTAGCGTGTGGTGGCTTTTACTACGAGGACTACTAGTGCCGCCACGCCACGGCAGGAAGTCCCCATCGCAGTTATGTTCGAAATACCAATTTAGACGTGGTTAAGATTTGAATGGTGAGTCCCCGCGTAGTTTACCGGAGAGGACCACACACGGCGCATCTTGGTCGACAGCAAGACAAAGCAGACACAGATTGGGAAACGATTTTCGGCAAGGGTTTGTAATTTTTCTCCGCGCGCCGACCAACCAGAACTGTCACGACTTTTTTGGCCTCGGCTTTTTTTTCGTGGCAGATATTGCGGATTCGTTGGCATGCATTTTTTTTTTGCTTTTGCATTGTGGTAAGGTCAGCTAAGCTTATTATCTCGGCACATTTCTGTTCCGTGGCGTATCCTTCGATGTGCGATCACGGAACGTTTTTATAAGACGAGCGTTTTATGCCGCATGGGGTTTGATTGTAAAGTTGCACCTTACTCACGCCGTTTACAATCCCTTCGAATATTTTCAAACAAGAAAAAAAGATCGCGTCGTTATCCCTCATTTACTCCGAACCGCGGCGGAGAAAAAACCTCCGAAAGAACACTACGTGAAATTTATTCGCCTGATATGCCAAAGTGAACGATTGAGCAAAGAAGGATTATCGGCGTGGCGCACGAGAGGTACAATAAAAAAAGGAGAGTCTCGCAACGCCAAAGGGTTACCCAACGCACTTTATCTAAAGCGCAGGTGCAGTGCATGGTCATGCGATGGCCGTGCCGACCGCATAGTTGATACTGCGAGATGCAGAGGTACTTAGCGTAATCACTTCTCGGCGAATTCCACGATCCGAACCGACGGCCGCGTGAGCAATGAAAGTAATGTGCTCTTGGCCAGGAACAATTATTGGGCGAACAATAAATCACGCTCAGCCAGATAAATTTAAAATTAACGAAATCGTTAATGTTGGGCGCGAGGATTTCAGCTGCATTCAGCCGCTGGGCTGCAAGAGGGTAAGAGGATTTTTGGAAAGTTACTTTTATATTTATCGTTAAGAGTAGAATTACTGCGCGGTTAAGTTATAAGAACAAAAAATCAATACCGTCTATTGGGGTAATTTTATGTGTTATCCTATAAAACTTCGTTTTCCTTTTTACAATACAATTGGTGAAACGAAAGATGAGCTGACAAATTTACAAGAGTATTCCAGTCAGAACAATCTGATAATATACGAATTTTCAATCGACTATAACGCATAAACTTAATTTTAAACCTTTGGCTCTGTAGAAAAACTGTTTAAGAACGAGTTGTTTGGACATAATATGACTTTGTGAAATGGAAAAAACTTTGTTTGGAAATGAATAATCAAAAGTTCACCATAGATTTTTCTTAATCCTGAAAATTTTAGCTTGGTTTTGAAGTTTTCACACAACAAATATGAAAAAAAATATAATTTTAGAGTCATTCAAACTGATTTTTTTTTCATTTTCTTCTTGCTGCATTCACTTACCACGACTCGAGGAATCACAGAATCGTAAGCAGCAAAAGGACTAATGACTCCGTCCAAATGCTCGATCTCATATAAAAAAAACACTCCATTTCATTTATTTTCTTTTTTTTTGTTTTGTTTTTTAGAGCACTGAACAAATATCCAATGAAATAAAGTTATTCAATGGTTTTTGCAACTTTATTTTCACCAATATTTTCATTCAAAAAAAATTTTTTTGTCTTCTTCGCACAAAACGCTAGCCTTGGGCAGAATAACCATTTCACGCATTAAAATATTCATCAAATCTAAGAAATTGAAATATTCTTTTCAAATAAATTTAAAGGTAAGTTCGAAACAACCCTAGCGTACGTAACAGCCAACTTGTCACTTAGTATTGAAAGTGGTAAATATACAGCCATTCCATGCCAAACCGATTTAGCGGCTCTCAGATTTTCGTGAAAAGCGATAGTTTTGTTCTTTATCGCAAAACATTAGACCCGTATTTTTTTTTATTTTTTCAGTAGGGTGACCATTTCCATTTTAGGGTGGTCCGAAAGAACAAAACTACCACTTTTCACGAAAATCTGAGAACCACTATATCGGTTTGGCATGGAATGGCTGTATATAAAGCTCGAAATAGGTTTTGTTTTAACCAAATTATTCAAATTCCGGACTTATTGCGTCTAGATAAAATTTTAACTACATTGATTTAGGACCCTACGCATGAAACAAAAAAAAATCTGTCTAGACAAACATAAAAATGATTTTTCATGCTTGAATATGATAATTTGTAGGTGGGTGACTGTTAAAAGAAACTGACGCTGCCTCAAAAAAAGTACGCCGATTCCGAATCCCTGTGACCAGCAGCGGTTGAGCATTCTAAAGGACAATATACAATGAAGCGTTTAATAAACAAAGCATCTAGATAGCGTACGTGAAAATGAAAACATTAGAATGTCATCGGAGACTTCTATTTAAAAGGACCAAAATCACTACAAGTAAAAACATAATTAGATTCCACGCTCCTCCATCGTATTCAATAGATGAACAGACAATGTCTGAATTTAAGGAAGGTCAAAAGAACATGAAAAAAGACCAATAAAATAGTGGAAATTCGCTGAAAGTGAGAAAAATTCCTCTGCTTATAACTGTCAGTCCCATTGATCAACACTTTCCTAAAAAACTTTCCTCACTTTCCTCACCGCCCTTGTTCTTCTGCGACTTGTTTTCGTTCCCCATGACCATATCGGTAGTTAGGGCTTAGCTTCAGCTTAGCACAAACGTATCAACTTGGAACACTCACACTGAAGACTGGTGATGAGAAAGATACAAAGTTAGGGACAAAAATCTCACAACATTTGTCGCATGTGCAGATCACACACCAAATTGAATATATGCATATTTTTTGATTAAATATGCTTTGTCTTGATTTGTAGTTACAATTTTTCGTCAGCTTCCGTTCACAAAATCCCGTCTTTCATCATAACGGGGATAGTTCGTAAGCTTATTCTCGAGAAAAGAGTTCAATCTTCCGCTTCATGGACGAAGCATTTCCAATCATTCACCTTCTGCTCAAAGATTCTTAAACTTGCGTCAGTTAGTATATGTACGGCAGCCGCTTCATGCCAAACCGTATTTTTTATTTTTTCGCTAGGGTAGCCATTACGATTCTAGGGTGGTCCGATAAATATTTTTTTCAAAAATTCATATTTTTTTAACCACTAAACCGATTTAGATGATCGACATATGAAATTAAAGTCAATTAGCTAGTCTTTTTTGGAAAAAAATCACACTTGCAAAAAAATCGAATTTCGTTTTCGTAATTATTCACTGTATCTGTTCCTTTATTGTTTACATGATTTCGAGACCAAGAGCGCTATATTTTTTTATGTATTTTCATGAAAGGATGGATTGAAGATTTTTGAGGATTGAGGATTTTGTACATAACATATCCAAAAATCCGAGCTCTTTTTCGTTTTTGAGTTATGATTTTTCAAAGTAAAATGAAAAATAGTAATGAGGGTATTTGAAAATGCGAGAAACTTCGATGATTCATTTTTATAAATTAGTTTATTTTATTTATTAATTTCTTTCGTCAAACAAACCAACATTTTTTTGAAAATGTAGCAGGTAATCTTAACGTGAAAAATATAAAGCATAAATGTTTTGAAGATCTGTAAAGGATTGGGAAGATGCAGTTATACAAAAGTAGTGCTCTAAACTCCGAATACCAAAAAAATGTTTTTATGGATTATAAGGTGTCGAGACAAAACAGGTTTTCTAATTGTTTACGAGCAGCTTTGACAATGTTTAATGTCTTAATGACCATATAGTAATGTTTGGACATCAAATGATAGCTTAGTTTATAAGCTTACCATCCACTACATTCAATTTAGTATAACTTTATTGGGAAATAAACTCAATGCAATGCAATTTGACGCAAGTGTGTGCGGAAGGTGTTTTCAATCTCAATAAAAAAAACTACAAAAGTATGTGAACCAGAATAACTTTGATAAAAGAAAACACATTGCGATATAGGGTAAAAACCATTCGGAAAACTTTACAGGGAAAAAAGTGCGAAATTAAAGTGATCGAAAAATCGAACATTGGCCATAACGAACGTTATTTTTCTTGAATAAATTTGACCTCCGCAGTGCATTTATTTAGGATTGTTAACTTCGAAATACGGTATATTTTTCTTTTTTTCACAATTTTTTGCATTTACAATTGTGGATGTTTATAAGCATCGATTAATTGATCAAATACGCTCAAACGCTTTTATTTGCAACAATCTTAGCTGATGGCTTTTTTTACAATTTCGAATGTGGAGGAGCTGAATAGAATAATCGAGACACAGAACGACGATTTTAATGAGATTGCTAGTGTTAATATTCTTCCGCCGGGTCCGATGGGCCTTGTCACTGTTATAGGAATCCTAGGTGACGATTATATTCCACTGAATGACAACCTTTCAGCCCTCAATGCCATTATTTTTCGCAGCGTATTTGTACTTTGCATGTTCTGGAAAATGTTCGATTTTCGGGAAATGGATAATCAGAAATAAATAATTCTCGAGCATTGACATTAACCAACAATAAAAACATCAGAAATAGTTTTAATTTGAAAGGAAACAGCTTGCCGGTAATAAGTTAAAATTATATCAAATAAGAAATGTCACATCTCGCCATAGGTGGGGAATTTAGGTTTTTCCCTAGAGACTGTCAACTTGTTCGTCTCAGAATGTAAAATTAACTAATAAATATGTCTTTTTGTTTGCAGTGTGTTTGTACTTGCAAAAAAAGTGCAGGTTTTGGTCAATGTTATTTTTTTTTTTGACAGTCATTTCCCGGAAAATATAAGATTGGGTTAAGAGTTCAGTAAGATATATTCCTATTGAATAAAAACATATTATTTATAATTTTGAAAAAAAAAATATATCTCAAAAATAAAATACACATCTTCCTGAAAGCCTACGTTTTACAAAACATCCGCAAAAGCTTACAGCTTACAAAATATAATTATCTGCCCGGGATACGTGGGTCAATGGTGGGTCGCCATATTCTCCAGACATCATCGCTTCTGACTACAATTTGCTCTGATCGATGACTCATAGCCTGGCTATGCATCACTTCCAAGTTACAAAGAGACTGAAAGCAAGGTAGATTCGTGGATCGCTACGAAAAATCGGTAGTTCTTCAGACGAGGAATCCATATGCTCTCAGAACGATCTATCGATTATTGTGGCCAGCAGTGTTGCCACACGTACAGATTTATCTGAAAAGGTACAAATTTTTTCGTTATTTTTGGTACAGATTCAGTACGGTACAGAGTACAGATTTTCATCAAAAAATACAGATTTCAATTGTGAAATTTCTCACATTTAAACAAAGCAACAATAAAATACATGACGACTTTTACATCGCAGTTTCGTTTGGTGCTGCTGAACATAAAAACACTGATCAGTTTCATAAAGACGGAATTCCTTCAGGATCGTCTGTAAAGATACGCGTCGGACTGTGCGATGTATATTTTGCCCCAGATCAACAGATAGAATCGTTTTTTCCAGATTGAAAAAACCTGAATTCACGATGCTAAATGAAGAGCTCAAAGTTTTTTATTTGATCGCTCTCACTATTATCTGCGAGGAGTCTTACGTTAATTCAATGTCAGATGCTATAAAATTTGAAGATCATTTCAAAAGCGGCAAGAATTTTTAGATTGGAATAACAGCAGAAGAAACTATGAGAACAATGGACAGCGAAAGACGGATCGTTTCTAAGGATATTTGTCGCAGTAGATCAAGCTAATGGAAATAAAATAAGTAAAAAAAAAACTTTTTAAGTTAAACGATTTAATTGTGATTAAACATGATAGTGTACTAAAAGCTAGAAAATAATTTGGCAAGTAGCAGTTAGCAGTTATCACACTTCTACTTCACTAGTCTAGGGCATTGATAAGACTAAAATAAAATAGTGGGACATATGATGAAGTCGCTAATTGTGCATAATAGAAATCCAATGACACGTCATATCAATTCCATAGACTAATGAAGAAGAAGTGTGATAACTGCTAACTGCTACTTGCCTAATTTTTTTTAGCTATTAGGACATCATTATGTTTATTCACAATTAAATCGTTAAACTTAAAAATTTTTTTTTACTTATTTTATTTTCTAGTTTTTAGTTTTTTGTTTCATTAGAATATTTCTCTACAATAAAACCATTGTACTATATTCTATAAAATTTTATTTGATACCGATATTGAGTGGATTGCAGAAAATATACAGTGTGTTATCCAAGTCAAGTTCGTTCGATTGATACACATATCTCAATCAACATTTTTTTGAGATGATATGGAATCAGCTATTTTGTAGCGGCGACCAAATTGGATTTTTCAAGATAAGCAGTTTTAAAACGACAGCAGAGATATGTTATAAATCCGGTCAGTTCCTATTGGTCAAATTTCTATTGATGTGGGACAACCCTACAGACATACAAACATACATACGAACAGTTCAAGCTAAATAAAGCCGTTCAATAAAGTAATTTGCTGTTTTGTGATTGCGGCCATCTTGAATTTGGATTTTTCATGATCTACTGTGATCTACTATTCAAGCCCTTTCATTCGATACCCATATTAACCGGGTTTTGAGAAAATATGCAGCCCACCATTTGATAGTGGCAGCCATCATAGATTTGTATTTTTCATAAATAACAGTGTTCTATTAGTCAAGTCCTTTCATTTGGTACCCATATTAATGAGGTTTTGAGAAAATATGTAGTTCGCCATTTTGTAGTGGCAACCATCTTGGATTTGCATTTTTCTTAAATAACCGTATTCTACTAGTCTAGCCCTTTCATATCATACCCATATTGATTGGGTTTCGGAAAACGCATATTGATGAGGTTTTTAGAAAATATATGATCCGCCATTTTGTAGCGGCCGCTTGGATTTTCAAGATCATGAAATACGCAGTTTTATAATGACTACAGAGATAAAGGTGTGTTCCAAATTTCAGATCAATCGGTTAACAGGAAGGGGGTCAAATTTCTATTAATGTGAGTCAGCGCTACAGACAAACATGTAACAAACATACAAACATACAAACATACAAACAGATCACAGGGCAAGCTAAATAAAACCGTTTAATAAAAAAGATTCGACTTTGATGATCCGACGCCCATGACTGCGGCAATGTTCGATTCCAGAAACTTTTACAATTTGACAAGCTATGATACCATGAGAATATACAAGATCTGGAGAATTACATCCGTACCTCAAAGTTTAAATTACTCTGCAACAACATGTGAAGGATTGGTGGACAAAAATTGTATGTCTAAAACGAATAGACGGTTGGCTCGCATTTCGGCGCTTCGATGTCTTGTTGCAACGTTCTCACTATGTCTCACTCCTCGGCAACTGTCGAAAGGTTTTTTTATGAGTCTAATCAGAACAAAAATAAGCTTCGAAATCGGCTCAGCAACGACACGATGAACGTTATTTTGAGATCAAAGGATTTGATTAAATTGATGATTGGCGGCAGCTCGAAAACATTAGTTAATTATGGTATACTATCTAGATTCTGAAAAAACTATGTATAAGCATCATCAAACACACGAATGACTTGCAAATGTAAATATAGTTTTTGTAGTAAATATATGAGTATTTTTTTCATGCTAAAAAATAGTTCTTTTCTGCAACGAATATTTTTGGAGGAACAGATTTTTGGGAAAAAAAAGTACAGATGGTACATATAAAAATGTGGCAACACTGGATGCTAGTGGCATTGTGGCTGGTGACGGCTCATACTTTCAAGGACGAGGATAGCCTTTTTTTGTAAATAAATCTCAAATTTTGTCAAAAAATAATGGATTTCAATGCACACCTAATAATAATTTATAAAGAAATCCAGAAACGTTCAGTAATAATAACCTCCGTATGTTTTTTCAATGCGAAACTATATATAACTATCTTTGTACTAAGTATTCAAACAATATTTCTATTTCAAAATTATCTTCCATTAATTTTTACACTGACTATATCTTCAACGGAAGGTCGGATAGGTCAAGGTGAGTTTTATGAATTGATAACATACCAGTAATTTAAAACAGGTTCTAATTTTTCACGATTTTTTATTTCAAAATTTTACCGTAGTTTGACCAATGTTTCTTAGATTCTTGTCGTTGCTTCATTTTTTTAATAAGTGGCCATAAAATTCACTATTCTCATTGTTTGTTTGTTGATTAGCACGTTTATCAGGCTGATATTAATTATCGAATTGAGAAAAATGTAAAATCAATCAGTTGGAGATTCTTATTAATGACATGTAGACATCTGCATACCCTCCAATCATAAACATAATTCTCACATACGTTAAACTCTGGTACAACATTCAAACATCCAATATCAAATTCATGGAAAAAACTGGAGCTGATTACCACATCTTGGAGCAGCAAGCCATCGAAAACAGAAAATCCCGTTTATCTCTTTCGGGTTAATAGCCGACCACTCCCCGCTGCGCCACAGTAAAAGGGTGTTATTTCGAACACCTTGTTTGTGGCCGATAAAAAATTTAAATAAAACAATCTTAATAGCCACTTTTCGGTGCGAATCAAACGCGTTCACAGTTTGTTTGCTCTTTTTTGTTTATTTTTTCAACGCCACATTCCATATTCTCAAATCCAATACATGACATTGGCTTCTGACTGATCCTTCTGGTGGACGACGGGAACCGCATTAAATGCATATCGACGGTGGAATCGTATAAAAATGTTATTACCTGGTCCACTGGTAAAATATGATCCCAGCCGCTGATAAGAAGGGGAATCACTTAGCGCTAAGACTGCGCAGAAGCGGAAAGTGTTTTCTCGAACGACAATGCCGTTTATAGAATGTGTTCCCGAATTTCCGATAGTTCATGTGATTTAATTTTTTGTTAAATATTAAAAAAAGAAGCTGTGAGAGTTGTCTTCAGTGCGAAGATGCTTGTGTTGCAGTTTTATTAATCACGAAAATCCAACCTTTTTAATTTCATCGCAAAATGCTCATCACCTTAATCGGTAATTCAATGTGAACAATGTAATGAACTCAAGAATAATCTCTTTTTGAAACATGTTTAACACTATGAAAAGAATTGGGAAGTAACAGAGTAACACACAAAGCCAAAGGTTCCCCGAATAGGGATAATCCTCCCAAAAAAAGAAAATTAATATATGGAGCGGATTTGTGAAAAGAGTTAAACACTCTGCTGCCACAAAACGCATTAAACAAAATAATTGGTTCAAATCTTGTATTTGCGGTGAACAAAAATTCAAGCTACGCCCATTCGCCAGCTCACAATCGTAAGTGATCAATGTTATTTTTTTTTCTCAGCAAAAAAACACTTCCTAGAAGCTTTTTTTCCTCAAACTGCAACAGTACAGTCAATCATAAGTCTGTTCCAGAAGAAGGACCTTTCAACCTCAATAAAGCAATTCATCGCTCATCAGAATTGTCCTGTTCATCCGCCCACAAAACGTTTCCATCGGGACGAGAAAAAAAACGTTCTATTTGTCCGCTCTAATCATAAAAAATGCAGACCCAAGCTCTGATGACACCAAAAAAAAGATCAGGTTTTTTGAGAACTAAGGCAAAAATTTGCCTAGCTCCCAATGCGCTCGGTGTCTCCCCCCAATAAAGCAATTCCGGCCTATTTCTACCCCGCAAGGCCGCTCGACTTTTTTAGGACAAATCGTAAAAAAGATGTCCATTTTTTTCCGACCGTCAAAGTACCGTTTTTTATGGCGGTCCAAAAAATCACACCCAGGCCAGGCAATTAGTGCAAAAAATGTTTGCAAATAGAGCCCCTAAAATGGGCGAAAGCAATAGAACATGATCCGGAGTTCGTAAAAAGTCCAAGAGACGCACGATCTGAGGGCGATAAAAAAACAGACCATTTGAGGGATAAAATAAGAGCGCTTTTTTAAGGCAAT
Source organism: Toxorhynchites rutilus septentrionalis (assembly GCF_029784135.1). Classification (NCBI taxonomy): domain Eukaryota; kingdom Metazoa; phylum Arthropoda; class Insecta; order Diptera; family Culicidae; genus Toxorhynchites; species Toxorhynchites rutilus. Next base: position 267,919,663 of record NC_073745.1, read on the forward strand.
CGACAGGACGATAATTTGCAAGTTTATTTGCGATGTTTATGGCCGAATTTTACGACAGAATGTTGCAAATTTCGGTATCGACGTTCTGACCTGGTCGGCCGGCCCGTTTCTGGTTTGCCGAATTCAGATTTGAAATTCAGTTCATCCTGCCAGTGGAGGCCAGTGTGTGACTTTTTTGCAATATTCTCGTCGATTTTGTCTCTCTGCCTTTTTCTTCACGTTGGATGGCTCATGCTCAAGGGCGTTCGGTGATTTAAAGTGATTTTTTTTTTGCAAGTTCAGGTAGTTCCCGAAAAGATGAATCGAATAAAAAAAACTAATTGTCCGATGGGCGGCAGAGAAGAAAATAGCGTAAAGGAAACCGCCACACCCGCTCATCAAATGATAATGAGCGATCGACAAAACAAATTCATAACTGCTTTAAGCCGTCTCCGAATAAGTCCACTCTCGGAATAGATGCACTCGGTAGATCTCCACCCTTGTGTCATTTGAGGATCCGAGAGCAAGGTGCTCTCCGAAGATCGAACACAAAGAGCGAGATTTTTTTTGTCGGGAACTTCGCCAACAATAGATCAAAGGAAGCCGGTCACGCTATATTTGAGCCGTGGCACGCTTAAACGAGACAAAATTTTGGTTCCAAATATCCATGGTTCCTACGGCTCTTCGGTCGGTCAGCAACGATTAAGCGAGGTGTTTACGGGCGATGGCCACAGAAGAAAAATAAAATAAAGTAAAAGCATCACCACAATCTGCGCTGCGCAGCGATCTCCGTAATCGTGACCTTTGCGTTATGGGCGGCACATTTGCAAAGATTTGTCGGCATTTTTGTTGAGCACGTATGGAAGTGCTCCTGGTTGCGGCGCGTTCTTTTCTGCTCCTCTCCGTGCAGCAACAGCAGCTGGATGCTGCGAAGTCATTATCATTAGGCTACTAAATTCAACAATCGTTTTGAACCGATTCAAACCAGGGCGGCAAATATATGTAGCAAATCGGTAGGAAATTTCACACAGAGCTGGCAAGTGCTGGTGGCGTATAGCTGACCGGGTGCGAGATTCCTTTTCCAGAATGGGGGGAGTGAACTATGACGGTTTCGGGATCAATCAGAAGCCGCTTGTTGATGATCCGAAGCAACACTCAGTGATGACTACGGTATGTCATTTTAAGCTACGTTGGTTGAGTATTTGAATGTTTATGAAGTATCGGATTCTTATTGTTTATTTTATTTTTATTATTTATTATTATTGTTTATTTCCTTTGTCTTCGAAAAAAATCGTACAGACTGTTATTAATTTAAATTCCTTATCCTATTTTTGAAAACGTCCTAGCTTATATTATAGTCAAAATAGTCAGAAACATCGTTGAATGCACGTAAACTCGCACTGAGTGGGTTGTTGTGCCCGTAGTTCGTCCTGTGGAGGGGGATATTGATCGCGTTATGATTGCGAAGCAAACGAGATGGAGCGTTCAAGTTAACTTGCTGGAGCAGAGCGGAACAATCAGTTCTGTTTGTCATTATGTCGAATATGAACATCCGTTGCAATTTCAATCGTCTGGATGAAAGGCTTTCAAGGTCAAACAGGAGACACCGTGATCTGTAGGGAGGTAGGTTAGCTGGGTCCAGCCATGTCAACTGTCGAAGGGCGAAGCGAATAAAGTGCTTTCGGATCCGCTCAATTTTGACGATCTGGGCCATGTGATACGGCGCCCAAACTGGAGGTGCATATTCTAAAATGCTGCGGACAAGAGCACAAAATAATTATGTCAATGCGTAAACGTCAGTGATGAACGATGCGTGTCGACGAATAAATCCTAGGACAGAATATGCCTTGAAAGCTGTAGTTGTGACATGTTCGTTGAACCCCATTTTAGAATCGAGGATTACTCCAAGATCGCGGATGGCATTTACACGTTCAAGAGCTATCGTTCCGATCTTATAAGCGTGTCCCAGACTAGCGTGACTCCGAGTAAACGAGATCACCTTACATTCCATTCTCTTCACACCATTTGAGTAGCTCGTCGATATCATCTTGCATGGCAAGACAGTCCAGATCTGATGCAATGACCCTGAAGATTTTCAGGTCATCAGCAAAGAGTAATTTATCTGTTGACAATCGATGATCTAGGTCGTTGATGGAAAGAATGAAAACTAGGGGTCCAAGCACGCTTCCTTGTGGAACTCCGGAAGGGATATCAAAAATAGTGGAGCAATCTGCGCCAATCTGGGCATAACCTTTGCGGTCCGCTAAGTAGGATATCAGCCAACTAGTTATCCAATCCGGGAATCCTATGTGCTTCAGTTTAGCTATGGCAAAAGTGTGAGGTACCGTGTCAATAGCCTTTGAGAAGTCCACATAGACTGAATCTACCTGCTGCCGTTTCTCCATCGCATGGAATAATTTGTTCACGTAGCACATCAGATTTGTAGTTGTCGACCGGCGTTCAACGAAACCATACCGATTTTCGGACAAAATCGGTTTAGCGACATTTTATAGGAAGTGGTGAACTTTGGAAGCATTAAGTTTATTGAGAGCTTGGAGGGCCTCTGTAGTCGAAAATTGTCTGGCAGGGAGATGAACATCGAACGAAGGCACGTGTTGAAAATTCTCTAAGAGGTATATTTGTGTAGACGTGCGAAACACACTTTTAAATAATTTGGCAAATAAGTTTGCTGCTTCGCATGATGTACTGGCTGTAGATCCGCAATACTCGACGTTGGATGGTATCCGTTTTTTGTTTTTTTGTGCTCTACTGAAACTCCAAAATGACTTCGGATCTTGCTTCAGTTTGGTCTGTAGTCTATCAACGTATGCTTTGTAAGCTGAAGCTAGGAGTTCATTGTAGCTGCTTTCGTTACGACGCAGAATGCGCCTGTTTTCGTCAGTCCTATCGTTGAAAAAAATGTTACGGGCTTTTCGAAGTCTATTTCGTGATTGACGCAACTCATTGGTCCACCAAGGTTTCCTGTGATGGATGTTAACTGGACGACGTCGACGGGGAACTATTGCTTCGAAGACGGTATTCAGTGTCTCATAAAACAGGGCTAAGCTATCGTCAACTGATAAGCAGTTTTGTAGATCCCAATCCCAGTTAACTGACGAGATTGTTTACTTTAGAAGCTGGATGTCGCATCGTTTGAAGTCGAAATCCAGGACATCGACATCAGAGCTAGTGAGCATTGTTGCGTTATACTGTGTGTCAAGTCGTAAAATAAATGGCTCATGGTGAACATCTAATTTGAGTTGCGGGATTGGGGGTACTACTACTTCAACGAGATCTTTTGCATTCACGAACGCAAGGTCAAGGATTCTTCCGTTGGAATTCATTACCGCATTTACTTGTGTCAACCCATTAGTGGAAATTGTTTCAGTAAGCACTTTTTATTGCTCTGTTGATGAGTTAAAGAAGAGATAGCCATTAATATCTTCATCGAAATACCACCTTAGATTAGGAAGATTATAGTCGCCTAGAGTCATAACGATGTCGTCTTCAGACATCATGTTACTAATTCTTTGAACAGCATCGCAATGATCGGAATATAAAACTGGACTAGAATTTGGTCGTAGATATATGCCAATAATGTATATCGAACGATGCGCATGACGGATACCTACGATAACCTGCTCAAGATGATCACATCCCGGAAGCGAAATTATTCGACACTGGTAACTGGGCTTGATGGCAATCAGTACTCCTCCACCTCTTGATAATTGGCTCGAACTAATACTGCGATCACATCTGAAGATGAAGTAGTCCGACGATAGCTCGGAATCGGTGATGTCCGAACGTAGCCAAATCTATGTCAGCACGAGAACATCATAATCACAACTAGACAGTAGTAATCTTAACTCGGTTGTTTTCGTCCGCAAACCTCTGACATTTTGGTAGTATACGGTAAGAAAACGGTCGATGGATTTATGATCGATATTTGCGACACATGCTGGATCACAGAGCAATGCAGAGAGATTGTTCGTCGGCAAAATGAGGCTAGGGATAGATTGAGGCTGAATCGGTAAAGGCTCATTTTCATCTGAAAATAAATACTCGCCTGGGATAGCAGGTTGAGAGAACCGATAATCGCTTCCGTACACAGGACCCGACTTATAGCTGATTCCTCGGTAAAAGGCAGGACTGTGACAGAATGACTCAGGTCTCTCATTGATTGTTTTTGTGCGCGCTCGGGCTGGAATAATGCAGATCGGCTACAATTGATAGTTTTTTGGAGCCAGATCCACGAATTCTCGAAACTGCAAATTTTTTTACCAATACTATCTCTCCAGGGCTTTTACCATGAAAGCCTAGTTAAACGACCTTGTAAGAAACCGAGGTGTACGAAGAAGTATCCGCTCCCTTTGGAACCAGTCTCACAGCTTTAATATTTTCCGTGACTTCCAGACAGCGACTAACGATTTTAACGACATCATCGTCAGTTATGTTCGGATTTAAACCAGCCAAATATAACGAAAACTTCGGTGAGGTGGAGAGCATATTTCAGGTATTGAAAGGTAGTTCCTGAACATCACTCCGATTGTAATTCACAGTAAAGATTGGTTTCAAAAGAATTAGAGATCTAGGGATGATGTTCAATTCATATCACTTCGGGTTTCATACAATTTTCGTGCTATAGTCCCGAGATAAATCTCTCTTCCATGTATTCAAATACATTTGTTTCATACCAGCAGGCAGCATCAACCATTTTTATCTTGGGGAAAATCGGCAATTTCAACGTAGAAAGTAATCTGGAAAAGTTATTTTCTGTACGTGTAATTTTACTACATTGTTTCATATGAATTCTGTATGTTGGAAACAGTTCTTTATAAAACTAGCTGACCCGGCAAACGTTGTTTATGTCTGTCTAACGTGTGAATATATTGGTTGTTAAAGTATTGTACTAATGTATTGTCAGTGTGTTTAAGTGTTTGAACGATCTACACATACGTGAAACGTTCATTACTCTTGTGTTCAAACTTTTGTTTGACATACCGAGGAATTGAGCGCCAATTTGATGACCACCGACAAAAATTTAAAAAAAACACAAACCATTCCCGATGTATTTCATTAACGAATCTGACAACATGTAATTCTCTTGAACCTTAAATGTAAAGTGAAAAAAGGAATATATTTTTGTCATAAAGTAGAGAAATTAAATAAGGAAAATCAATATGAATTCCGTTGTTGCAAATGTATTTGTTGCTCTTCATCGAATCACAGAACTCAACATTAATACGAGCATTGAATGTTTTGCTCAGCTGAGGCGAATATGGCACTGCCGATCGATTGTCCCTGTCAATGTCTGCGATGTTAGTTTTTATGAATGATTGTCCGTCATTATCAGTATTATCAGTCGTTGATATATTTGACATCCACCTAGACTTGCGGTCGTGTTGTTGGTTAAGCCTTTAAGAAAATGCATTGTACATTTTCCATTTGCTATGCAAGACTATACAAGTTTCATATTACCGCACGGCAATGAACCATGTTTGTGGTAACAATATCGAACAATCACCCAAATTTCGTCATTAGCAGACCCGCAAGCAATTTTAAGCTGTTGAAATTTGAATGAGAATTTTTATTCGATGTTGTTTAAATACTCAATAGACATAGTCCGGGCCCTAACTTAACTAACTCTCTATGCATGTCAGCCAAAATATAATCCAGAGACTATTTTCGTTCAACATTTTTCCCTACCTGCAGAAAATGTGTTATTCTGTTACACAGAACACACAATAGAGCCATATTTCTTTTTTTTTAAAGCGTGTTTATTTCATTCGAAAACTCGAAACAATTTACGCTTCACAGAAATGGAACAAGAAGTTCAATGACCGCTATACGCATTGAGTTTCAAGGTCAGATGACATTTGCACATCCCGACGAAGTCGACGGATGGCAGAATGGGAATGTGAGCTCATTCTACATTTCATTCCTTTTTTTGTTTGAAGACACGTTTTGTAATATCATGAAAATGTATGTTTTAGGCCTGACAATATCAAAGGCTGCGTCGGCGTTGCTCATGATAGCGTCTCGCAAGTGAGTGTATTTTTCTTTACACCGCTTCTGATTGTCTAGAAACGCTTTCGTTCGCCCTCTACCTCTATATCGTTCGCAAGTCATTCTACATTAGTATCATTGAAGAAGAAAATGGAGAGCGTCGTTTGAACGGTGAGTGCAAACGGTGAACTTCAGATTATTGTTTCTTCTACGAGTCACAAGTTTTCGCGTCGCTGTGCAGTCGCCTACCATGACTCCAGCAATGTGTTCAACAACATGCGCATTGAATGTATACACGTGTTTTCCAGTCGGTGTTTCATTAGGATTGATGACAATAACGTGAATGTTACCTTGCAAAATCTCATGAAAAATTTTAATAATTCATTATGTTTATCCAAAAAGTCTTCCAGCTCGCTAGCAATACGCATTGCTTTAGCCGAATTAAGGTTATTGGCGCGTGTGAGGATGAAAGTTTGACGGAGCGAACTTAGTGCCATCTGTCATTTAACAACGTAAATAAATTCGGTCGCTTTGAAAAATAAACTACGGGTCGATTATTTGGATATAATTTATACCAAAATACTAGAATCGCGTATAAAAATAGGAGATGGGGATGAACCTTTGAGGTTATATGTACTTTAATGCAAAATTTGAGAAAAAATAGAAATTAAAATTATTTAGAATTGTTTTTCTGCATAGGGTCACCCTAATCGGTATTAAACATATGGTAATCGGTACCCTAGCGGTATCATATATAGTTTACGTCCTATTCTCATGCCTACCAAGTCAGTGTTCATTTTCACCCAAGGAAAGTTTATACGGCGAGAAAAATTGGAAAAGTGAAGAAATATTAGAAAAAGTGATTCACCATATGATCTACATATAGTATTAGCTGTTGTTAGTCCAATTAAAATTCGCACTCAGAAAGTAAAAATTATAAAAGAAAATTACCTTTTCCATTTCAAATATGTTTTTTTTTTATATTAAAGTAACATGTTTTTACTGATGATAAAAATTGATAATTGTGTTTGGTATAGGTAATTATATTATATTACATTGGTGAGTTTTATTTCTTCATTTCATCCATACATAACACAGGAGGCATCTCGTCTAGGAACACAGAGGGCGGTTTTCATCATATCTCGTTCCACTTCGGTATCTTTTATCTGATACGCACCATCCAACGACTGTTTACCATCATTCGGTAAACACTGGTGGAGTGAACAAACAATACCCAACAACCAAACGAAACGGCCCTTTTCAGGACCACCAAATCATTATCAAAGGGTTTAACGATGTAATTCTTCAAACAAATCCAGAATAGATAGCCTAACGGAATCCTACGTCAACTATACGGTCGTGTCTCTGACACAACCCTTCTGTGACTTTTTTCACTTGTTCTGTTTTATTGATCTTATTCGAATAAATTTGATAAATCGTTAAAACATTCAAACACTCTTACAATAGATTATACAAGTTTCATTTAACACCCGAAATATTCACTAGAAATAATTTATATGGCAGAACAAATGTTTCTATGCTGGCTCGAGACCCCTTCCCTATCTCTAAGGAGCGACTGTCATACAAATGAAACATGGATGGGTACATGAAATTTGGAAAATCGGAAAATTTATGTTCGATGCCAAATAACATAAAAATGCATAAAATGTCGAGATCTGGTGACATCTCGGAAAAAAAATCGGCCGAAAATCGACCTTCTGGGACTTAACCTGAGTGACAATGAAGGTATGGAAAAAAATTAATCATCGAATTTATAGAACCGACAATGTACATTTTGTTTATTTGCACTATGAGTGCTTTCGCAGTTTCGCACTAACGGAAGCTAAAGTAGTGTAAACCGTAGCTGAAGGATAACGAAATGAGCAGTAAGCCCGATATTGTAGAGCTGATTGCGATTATTTCTCTTTACGCACTCATTCATAAATAGCGCGATAGCGTGAGCGATGATAGTATACATAGTTCTAGAACTTCAGCCACTAGTCGGTTACCGATAATCTTGAAATATAATTATTGTACAATATAAGAAAAGTAGAACGGAAGAAAGGATTGTTTTGGAAAAATAAACTTTTAAGAGAATAGGGCTCAAAGTGACCCTATTCAAATTTGATTTAATTGATGATGAAAATAATTTGTGATTATTTGATCAATATATTATATTTCAACTATGTGCGTAACACTTAACGTAATCTTTGAGATAACCCGAAGATTATTCGGCGATTTGTTAATAGTAAACGTGAAGAGACTGGCTTACCGTGTTCTTAAATGATGAAGTCTTCAAGTAAATGTGCTTTGTTTGCGAAATACTTTATTCAGCATGGAATCAATATCACCAGATAATGGAATTAATTCTTTGCGTTTCGTTGCTAGATGTTGAGGACGTTTCGTTGCTAGTTGCTAGTTGCTTTTTTTGCGGTTTCCAAAATTAATCAATCTCATTGTCCTTGGCCTGATAGTATTCCTGCTGGATCATTGACTTTTACTTCCAGTTTTGGAAGAATGTCGGGAGTGAGAATTGAACTCGTGACCTTTAGCGTGAGAGGTATGGATGTTACCACTATTCCAGATCGCCTCCATTTATGCCCATTGTCTTTGATAATCTACTGTTTCGGGTGAAAAGTTCCATTTCTACTGCACAATATGGAATCGATGTGGCCGATCAGTTTCAATAAATTGATTGGAATTTACATCGCTATGTACCATGAAACAGGGTAACCAGATCGACACCATTCGATCATGTTGATCGTGCAATCTTGTTTGTCAAACTCAACAAATTAGTATCATCTAGCTTGCTTTCGTGGCTAAGCTATTTTTTCGTGAAAGTAGGTTACTCCCAATCGAGGTGGTTCCTGAATGGTTCTGGAATACTACAAGGCGGCATTTTAGGTCATTTCTATTCTCTGAGACTGGAAGTTCACAAAATAGTAAAATAAAAATATATACGGTTTGTTTTCGGAAGTTTAACGAAATGTGACTACTTTCTGTTCAAATTGCTGTCTATTTTCTATTTATACAATAAGTATCTTTGGGAACTGAGGCCGACACCGATATTGTGAAAACGCTCATGGTGCGGGTTGAATAGAATGCGCAGCAAGAAAAAATCGGAGCTTAGCGTGTTAAAGACATTACTCGACTATTGTGTAATGGAACTAGGTTATGCTACGTTGACGATGTTAGAATTTATCTGCAAATTGAGAACATCAGAGTTTGTTGAACATAAGATGTTTGTGAAGCCAATAGTAGGCACGACTTCCGTTGATTATGCGTCTTGGAAATTTCACGGCTGTTGTTGGTAAAACAGTATTCATCAGTACATCTAAGCGCACACAGGACCAGTAAAGTTTTGACCTCATTTGGCAAGCAACCGCTACAGTGGATAAAAACTACAATGGTATCGAGACAACGGGGTAGATTAATGCGAAAAAAACACCAATCCACCCAACTGCCCTCATTACTTTTCTGGTATTCGAAGTAGAGTTAGAATTTTCACCGAAACGGAATCGGAATTATTTGTTTTTTCTTCTATTCTTCCTTTAAAGTGCAATAAATGACCTGCAATTTGATTATTCAACATTTTTATTTCATTAACATGGTTCCAAGATAGTAGCTCCGTTCATTTGCGTTCATATTTGAAATGACTCAAGCTTTAGTTTCATTCGAATCGAGACCACTCGAATCAGGCCAATCCGTCATTTGACGTGAACATGCTCAACATCACTTCGGGGTCAAAAATGCTTATACCAGGACACTAAACGTTTCTCCGTGACGTGAACATGACTGTAATTGCTAGAAAATGAGTATATCATTGTCTCATGAATAATTTTAAATCGACTCATTGTCGTTTATCCTCTAGCAAAAACAAGACAGATATCATTCCAATCAAATCACTATGAACGAAGGTCCCACGTCCATCTCATCTCATCTTGTATACAACAGGAATTATAAATCAATCGGATATTCTTATTGGCATATAATCAAAGCCGATTGGCAGGAAAATGACAAAGAGAATACAAAATAACTAAGGATGATTATAATAGTTTTATCCATCTCAAATGTAATTTCAATTGTAACAGTTAGAAATTAGCACAGTAGACCCGTCGATTTCAATGACTAGAAAAGGAGCGATAGCTAACAATAGATTCAAAAATCAAAGTTCTTGTATCATTTGAATTCTTATAAGCACAAACATTCTATTCCAATTGTCGCTCGGTGTATTGAACACGGAAATAATCGGACTAGGATGAATATCCGAGCTTATGACGCTATTAGTAAGTCAATATTATAAGAATCAAAATACGAAAGTTACACAATATTGTATATGCATGGTGGCGCAGTGGGAATCTCATTTCAAGCATACGGAGTTTCAGGCAACCTATTTCAAATCTTTCAGGAGGTAATTAGGATGTCATTTGATGAAAAATGCTTCTACGCTTATTATCAAATTTCGACCATCACATGTTCATCCAATTAATTCTAGTTGTGTACTACATTTGTCTGGAACTCATTCATACTCTATAAATAACCTACTGTTTTTTTCTTATAAGAACCAACTTCTAGCATCACTAGCTCAAAGGTTCATTCATGTTCAATAAAAATCATGTTCCAATGCACTGTGTGTCGTTCACAACTAAACCAACGTACACTGAACTCTTTTTTACGCGACTGAAGCGTGCGCGCAAAAAAAAATTGCGTAATTTCGAGCGTATTTGGGATTTGTCAAAAACAGAGCAAGATGCGATTTGTTTTCTCCAGGAGCGAAATAGAAAACATAGAAAATGTACCAAATCTCATCAAACGAAAATTTATTTTGGTAAACGTATGTTTTGAAAATATATACAGGTCGGACGCGATTATTTACAGTTTTAAAAAAAATTTTTTTTTTAATTTCAAATATGACTTATTTCAAGAAGAAATTTAACTTTTTGACGTTAAGGTGCAATTTAAGTGGTTATTACATGTACAGTGGGATAAAAATCGTGATTTTTGAAGATTTTGCTTGAATTTTTTATATCGATATTGCAGCCAAACTAAGAAAGGCAGAGGTTGGGTGTCAAAAAACAAATTGTAGGGCGGTTAAAGTGCTTCAATTTAATTGATAGAAACAATCTAGTTTAATATATATTTTTAGGATGAAATTAATAATAACACAGTAAAAATAATTAACTTTTAAGTTTTTCACTCCAAACACCTTATTAAAATCCACTAATTTAGATGTTCCATTACTATATCCTGTACAAAATTTTCTCATCTTTCAAATGAAAGCAACAGAATCGTATTCCGTAGTGTACATTGTAATGTAGAGCCAGTTTGAGGCAACAAAATCCGAAACAAAAAAAAAGTTCAATAACTCTGTCATTGTTGAAATTCGAACATATGCGTAGAAGGATTTTTTTTATCAAATTTGATTGTCTATCGCTTCCTGAGAGAATTTGGATAAATTTATTGTTTTCATGTGAGAAAAGTGTTTTCTGACTTTAAGGGGATCGTTCAGTCCACCGCTCAGCGCAGCGCACTGAAAGTACGACCAACAGGATGGTGGAGGAAGGAACGCAACGAAAGGGCGATCGCGAGGGCACAAACACCAACATACGCCCCACCCGTGGGAAGAGTGCATTGCGAGCGCAAGAAAACTGCACTGCGTGCATGGACCAGACTCCAATTTCAACCGCCGCTTTGGAAAGAAGGAATTTTAATCTGCTAAACGTTTAGAATCTAAAAAGAAAGTGATAATATTTTATCTTGTAAATTTGGTGTAAATAAAATGTGTACAAAGGATTAAGTGACTTATTTGCTATCAACCGATTAATTCCTCATTCGGTCTGTGGTGTGGTTTGGTTTTGGATTGGCCCTTAACAGGACCAAAGAAGCGAATGGAATTTTCCATTTGCTTCGCATCGCACGCGGCACTGGGCCGCTCGGAATCATTCCGTGGAAACGCATTCTCTCCTAAGTAGCATAACTGCTACTTTGGTTGAGATTGAAAATTCCAGTGCCTCTTTCAAACTCAAAGATCCTTGTTCCGTGTATGTCGCAGAAATGGGTGCGATATACTATGCTCTAGGGATCATTGAAACACTGCCCATCGACCATTATTTTAGTTTTTCAGACAGTCTCAGCTCAATAGAGGCAATCCGCTCAATGAAGGTTGATAAACGCTCATCTTATTTCCTAACAAGAATAAGACATCTATTGAGTGTTTTGGTCGAAAAATTATTCAAGATTACCTTAGCATGGGTTCCCTCTCATTGCTCGATTTCGGGGAATGAGAAAGCGGACTCGCTAGCTAAGGTGGGCGCTTCAGAAGGCACACTTTTTGAAAGGCAAATTGCCTATAATGAATTTTTTCACATTCCTCGTCAGGACACACTCGTTAGTTGGCAGCGCATGTGGAGTGAAGATGAGTTCGGTCGTTGGTTACACACGATTATCCCTAAGGTCTCGACGAGTGCATGGTTCAAGGGATTGAATGTAGGTCGTGATTTCATTCGCGTGATATCTCGGCTTATGTCCAATCACTACAACCTAAACGCGCATCTCTATCGCATTGGGCTCGCAGCAAACAATCTTTGTGATTGTGGCGATGGCTACCACGACATCGAGCATGTTGTCTGGTCGTGTATCCGGTTCCATGCTGCTCGCTCTCAGCTCTCTAGAGCACTGAGAGCACAAGGCAGAAAATCGGATATCCCCGTCCGGGATATCTTAGGTAGCCGGGATCCTGATCTTCTGCTTCATCTATACCTGTTCCTCAGAAACGCCGATGTCAACGTTTAATGATGTTTCCTTCGTTGTGTCCCCGTTTCATATCCCTCCTATCCGATCGATAAACTTTTACATAGTCGCGGCAATACATACACACACTCTTTACAGATGCACGGGCCGAAGGTTGTGCAGTCCACTGATCATTCAACAAGAGCCAAAGGTTGTACCGCTCATGACAACTCTACACGAACTGATGATTGCGCCGGCTAGTGACCATTCTATCCTGGATTCCTCGAGTCGAGAAAGACGCACCACGCTAGATATGGGGTACAGACTAGGGAGCGTTGCTGATTAATGGTCAGCTGCATCCCAATAGGAAGTAGCCCGTGTCGGGCACACGTATAAAGCATCGAAGACTGCAACATACCAATTATGAGAACACTTGTAATACTAACCTCGAGCCAACCGCGAGTAATCGGTTACATATTACTAACATAGTTGTAAGACAAAAATTGTCAAAATATTGGACTCCCGGCCCCGTCAGGCTAACGCCACATGTGCCTTAATAAAAAATATATTTTGGAAAAAAAAAAAAAAAATATAGGGGGACAGCGATTTTGCTATCTATTGTGTTTCGACTCCGGTGACGGATATCTACGGATACTTAAGTACAGAAAAAGATTATAATGGGTAAAATTTTCAGCCATTTGTTTTTTAATATGTATGTTAATATGTATTCCATTGCACTATACTGTTTGTTTTAACGTGTTGGTAGGAGCTTATTGAAGGCAGCAAAATGTTGATTTTATGATCTATGCAAGTAGGCAGGCTGCTTATTAAAAAGAAAACAAAGAATGTAACGTATGCTTCAATTTTAAAATTCTTTAATAATTGACGTCCATGTTCCAGTCTTTCATGATCCTGAACCATTACGATGAAATTTATTTAAATTTATTTAAATTGTAGTTTGTTCACAACTGGAAGTACGAAAACAATAAGTTTGCATTTAAATTCTTCACTCTCATCCACCTTCCCATCCTTCCAAGACATGACTTTTAATAGCAACAGCCGAGCGCAAACAAAAAGGCAACATGTCACAATCAGTGTGTGTTAAATTTGTACCAGAGGGGTCATAATCTTTCTCATTTGTACTTTTTTTCCAAAAATATGTACCAAAAATTTTTACCTTGAAAATATTCGTTGTAGAGAAAAAAATAATTTATTAGCATGAAAAAACACTCATTTATTTACCACAAATACTACATTTACATTCGTGTGATTGATGATGCTTATACAATTTTTTTAAATCTAGATTGCATACTATCAAATGCATATAAATGCATAGAAATTTTCGAGCTGCCACCATGATGTTTGGCCAAATCCTTTGATCTCAAAATAGCGTTCACCGTGTCGTTGTTGAGTCGATTTCAAAGCTTTTTTTTGTTCTGATTATATTCAGAAAAAAAGTCGCTCGACAGTTGCCGAGGAGTGAGGCATAGTGAGAACGTTACAAAAAAAGCATCGAAGCGCCGAAAAAGCGAGCGAACCGTCAATTCTTTTTAGGCATCCAATTTTTGTCCACCAACCCTGCACATGCTCGTTTTCTGAAATTATGATTTCCTCACGGAGTAATTTTATCTTTAGGCTACGTAAATCATTCTCCACATCTTGTACATTCTCATTGTAGAATCCTGGAGACGCTTCGAACACAACGTTAATGCTAGTCAAATTGGAAAAGTTTCTGGGATCTAACACTGAACCTACCGATGTTTCATGTGTACCTATTTCTGCCACAGTGAGTCAAGTGACTCTTTATGAATCTATCTATCTATATATATAAAAATGGAGTGATGTCTGTCTGTCTGTCTGATTCTTATAGACTCGGAAACTACTGAACCGATCGACATGAAAATTGGTATGTAGGGGTTTTTGGGGCCGGGGAAGGTTTTCGTGATATTTTGAGACCCCTCCCCCCTCTCTAAGGGGGGGCTGCCATACAAATGAAACACAAATTTCTGCATTACTCGGAAATTAACCAAGCAAACGAAACCAAAGTTGGCATGTGAAAGTTTTAGGGTGCAATAAATGTTTCTATGATGGTTAGACAGTCCTTCCCCCACTCAAGGGGGGGGGGGGCTGCCATACAAATGAAACACAAATTTCTGCATTACTCGAGAATTAATCAAGCAAATGAAACCAAATTTGGCATGTGGAGGTTTTAGGATGCAATAAATGTTTCTATGGTGATAAGATACTCCTTCCCCCTCTCTTAGAGGGGGCTGCCATACAAATGAAACACAATTTTTTGCATTACTCGGAAACTAATCAATCAAACGAAACCAAAGTTGGCATGTGAAAGTTTTAGGGTGCAATAAATGTTTCTATGATGGTTAGACAGTCCTTCCCCCACTCAAAGGGGGGGCTGCCATACAAATGAAACACAAATTTCTGCATTACTCGAGAATTAATCAAACAAATGAAACCAAATTTGGCATGTGGAGGTTTTAGGATGCAATAAATGTTTCTATGGTGTTAAGATACTCCTTCCCCCTCTCTTAGAGGGGGCTGCCGTACAAATGAAACACAAATTTTTGCATTACCCGAGAATTAATCAAGCAAATTAAACCAAATTTGGCATATGGAAACTTTAGGGTGCAATGAATGTTTCTATGGTGGTTAGATACCCCTCCCCCTTCTCTTAGGGGTGGCTGCCATACAAATAAAACACAAATGTCTGCATTACTCGAGAATTAATCAAGTAAATGGGCGGGACGAAGTTTGCCGGGTTAGCTAGTAGTTTATATATGTTTTTTTGTATACCTTCAGTGGACACACTGAACTCAATCAATAAAATAACGTAATAACAAACAAAAATAGAAACTGAATGGTTGAGCTAAACTAAAGAAATTTAAAGCAATAAAGGGAGAAAACAACAGTACATGTGCTTCTAGTGGATCAAGACCCTTTGAAAGAAGCACAGTAAAATATATCAAAAAAAATTAAATGTTTAATGACGGTTTACACTTAACAATATAGACAAACACAACATCAAATTTAATGACAATAATAGTAATGATAAAACATAATTATATATTAAATTAATAATTGCGCAATTTGTTCTTTCAGAAAATAGTTGATCTTAGTTTTGAAGGTCAAAATGTTCGTAACTTGTTGAATGTCGCGTGGTAGGTTATTATATCTTGTCGGACCTATAAAGGATAGCCGTTTTTGACTGAAATTGGAATGCGTACGGGATCTTGCAAGGTGGTAGGCTTGTCTGGTGGCCTGAATCCGAGGAGACGTATCAATATTTAGATTGTGTAGCATTCCTGGGTTGTGTAGAATGTTGTGAACCATTATCAGGGTTTGTTCCTCACACAAACCTAAGATTGGCATTATTTTGCGGGATGAGTCCGAGTATAGTCCGATCGATGGATATAAAAATGGAAATTTGAAAATAATTTTGAGGGACCGGTTTTGTAAAGTCTGGAGTTTCTTTAGCTTTGATTTACTAGCTCTAACCCATGTTACGATCAAATAACTCAAGTGTGAATAGATATGGGCAAAATACAGAGAGAGCATGGCATAACGAGGGAGAAAAGTACTGACACGTCTCAAAATTCCACACATAGAAGCTACCTTACTTGCGACCTTGTTTATGTGGACATCCCAAGATAAGGTAGAGTCTAGATAGACCCCCAGGTATTTGAAAAATGCAACCTTTTTAATGATGTCGGCGTTCATAGCTAAAACTGGTGCTTGAGGAAGTACTTTTTTCGGTGAGCGGAAGATCATGTACTTAGTTTTTTGTAAGTTCAGCGAGAGAAGATTAACTGAGAAATAATACTGAAGCAATCGTAAATTCTGATTCATGTTTGCGTGATTGTGTCCAAGTTTGAATGCGGATAAAATATAGCTGTGTCATCGGCAAACAGCCTGGGGGTTACCAGTGAGGTTTATTTGGCTTAAATCATTCATATAAAGAAGAAAGAGTAGAGAACCAATGTTGCTTCCCTGTGGAACTCCAATACTTATTTTCTTTCTAGAGCTAATTTCACCATCATATGCAACATATTGACTTCTGTCCTTCAAATAGCTACGAATAATGCTGTTAGCAATACCTCTTATGCCATATTTATCTAATTTCTTTAGGCCTTCTTTAAATCAAGGAACAAAGCACCCACCATATTTTTCGAATCTGTGTCTTCCAGAATCTGATTTACAAGTTCGACTACAGCCACAGTTGTACTACTGCCGTTACGAAACCCATATTGCAGGTTGTACAATATGCTGTGTCTATCCAAGAAATCTACGATACGTTTCATAAGTAACATCTCAAAAATTTTGTTGAAAACCGACAATCTCGATATGGGCCGATAATTGTCGGTTTGGCCTGAGTCGCCAGATTTAAATATTGGTATAACTTTAGCCGTTTTGAGACGTTCTGGATACGAACCTGTTTGAATCATCAAATTGAAAGATTCACTGAGAATTCGCGAAAAAGGAACAACATTATTTTTAACAATTTTGGAAGGAATATTGTCAGAACCTGGGCTTTTTTTCAACTTGATATCGTTTATCAGCAGTATAACCTTATTCAAAGATGTTGGTTGTAGGAAAATTGAATCGGATACAGGGCTTATATGACGTAACGGATTACCCCTTCTAGTAAATATTTTCGCAGCTAAGTTAAGTCCAACATTTGCAAAATGATTATTGAATGCTTCACAAATAGATTTACTGTTAGTAATCGGAACACTAGTAATAGTTAATGAGAGCTTCGAAGTTTTTACGGATTTACCCATAATACCATTCATATTTTTCCAAAGTTTCGAGTGAGTTGTATTGATCAGTAGATTTTCAAAATAATTTCGCTTGGCTTGTTTCTTGGCTGAATCTAATTTTTTGAGACTTGTTTCAAAAGCTCAGATGCTCGCACATTAATTGGATTTCTGCGACATTTCTTCAAATAATTAGTTTTAATTTTCATAAGTCGCCATAAGTACAAGTTCATCCAAGGGCACTGTGTGTCTTTGGTGTTCACAGTTTTAGTCACAGCTTTACAACAATCTTTCAAGATAGTGTTGTAGCTTGAAATAATATTTTCTAAGCATTCGTTCACATCACAAACTGTATCTATGGTATCCAAATATCTATTGAATTCGTTCTCAAGTTTATCATGATTAATTATGTTTTTCGATAGAAGAATCCGGTTGGAGCCAACATTCAACTTGAATTCTGATATGATTGGAGAATGATCACTGAGGTCACTAAAAAGAGTATGATTGCAAAGCCGATGAGCATCAGCAGTTAGTGAACAATGACTCAATTTATGTGGTTTCGTTGAGAAACGTAACATACCATATTTCTCCGCTATATTTCGACACACTATTCATTCACAAATACAACAAAATATATAAAGTGTAATGCAATGGTTTTGTATCACAAACACACATACAAGAGATGAGTAAACACTGAAAAATACATTGGATGTATGTTTTAGGAAAAGTAGTATAGGCAAATTATGTTGTGACAATGTAATTTACAAGAAAAAAATCAATAAAAGCTTAAAATGGTTAATTTTACCCCTCGTGGTAGGTTTAGTGTTAACATTGCCGTAGATTTGAGCGTCGAATCATCGAAATCGATTTTTGACGTAGAACTACGTCTTTCATTAAGGGTGCCAAATCAGAAAACAGGTCACGTTTTTATGAAATAAAGTTCACGTTAATAACTGTTTTTGCCGCGAACGGATTTTGGCGATTTATATACCAAACGAATCGGATGTTCTCTAAGATTTGTTTGATATTCTATACATTACAATCCCATAGTCTGTATATGGTTTAAATTGATGAAAATTGGAAGAATTCCCATTTCATCATACATTTGTTCTGTCCATTTGTGTGCTTTCCCGATCAGAGCGGTCAATAACGAGCAACTTATCGACGAGCAACGAAGCGAAAATCGTAAGATGTAAAGTGAACAAAGGAAAAAAAGAAGAAGAACGAAGGGGAATATTTGCCTAGAGTATAAACAGTGGATCTCGCTGAGGCTAACTTTCATTCTTCGTGAGGAATTCGACTGAACAACATCGTTGCTGGGCGAGCTGGACGGCGAGGGATCGAATGCCTTTCTTAAGGCAATGGGGGTGGAGGAGTAATATGATGGATAGAGTAAAGTTTTCCAAGGGCCTTTTTGAAGGTTAGAGACGAATGAATTGAAGAAGTTTAAAGTCTCAAGCAAGGAAGGAAAGCAAACTTTCAGTATCGTTCTATATTCGAAGCAATGACAATCGCTTGTTCTTCCTTGTTTTGCGTCATCATATGTCTTCGTTTCGGATTGAGCTGTGGACGCGACCAAATTACTCACTCGCTGATGTCTCTAGCATTGCAATCATTGCATCAAGCTGACGCCATTTCATTAAGGTTCTGAGCTACACAATTGTATGGGGAATCATCAAGTTAGGCTATCGTCAGCTCACCAAGAAAATAAATGTTCTGGAATTTTTTCAGTGATTTGGTTTCGCATGACGGTAGAAAAACTCTCTCCACAAAGGAGAGCTAATCTAAGCTAAGCTAATCTAGACTAGCAATATTAACAGAAAGGCCTTCTGTTGTGAAGAGCACAAAACGGAGATAAGTGTGTACGTGCGTGCTTCATAACCTGTACGTAAAAAAACTGCATCTTCGCTACGCTGTAACCCCATTTTTATCTGCTCCCGTGTACATTGGCCCTGCAACCGCCTATTTTTTTATGCTATGATTGCCGATTTTTTTTTTTTTTTTTTATCTTCGCTTATTTTTCGTCGGCCTATTTCCGCCACTTTAGTGCCAATCACCGACATCAGGGAGGCGACTCCACCTGTTCCTACCTATCAGACTCAACAACTCATGAGCCGGGCCAACTTCTTTTACTTCCGCTCCGAAGGAAGACGTAACCAGAGATTTTTCGCCTCAGAAAATCCCAACGACGCCAGCTGGGATTGAACCCAGGCCGATCGGATTGTGAGGCTGTTACGCTAACCATACAACCACTGGCGCCGTCGATTGCCGATTGTTTGTGTTGCAAATTATGCATTCGTAATGATAAATATAAACAAGGAGGTAAGATAGTGCGAAGGAAATAATTACGCTAAGGTATTAGTAATGAATATCTGCTGAGGCAAATATTCAGCCTTTTTCCATGCAGTTAACAATCTTTGTTTTCTGTCATCAATGCATTGAACTGACGCTATGGTGAAGCAGGTGTTAAGGTTGTGCAGCAAAAAATTATTTGGGGAATACCAAGTTATTCAATTAGTTATATTAAGTTATTAATTTATTTGGGCTCGCGTGCCAGTCGCAAAACTGCTTTCAACTAGGATTGCATTTGCGCTAATCGTGATCATAATGAAGCAGTGCTACTCTTTTCAAGTTTGTTGATATTAACAGATAGAGTTTATTTCGTTTATTAGTCACCAAGAAAGTAAATGTCGTTCTGGAATATTGTATGTGAATTGGTTTCGCTTGCCAGCAGCAAAAATTTCTCCACTAAAAATGACAGCTGCGCTTATCTCGAGCAAAGTATTTGTCTGCGAGCACATGAATTAATTAATAATAAACAATTATCATCAAATGATTCTACAATAAAAAAAAATATTTCAGAGCGACCAAACTGGAAGAATGGTTATTTCAAAATGTTCGTTGCATTATAAAATAATATCCGCAGTTATAAACAAGCGACTTGAATTAAACCACAGCGTAGTTCTACGTCAACAATGCGGTCGTGTCTTGAATACAACCTCCTATAATTTATACTCTCATTTTTTTTGATACTTCGACGTTAAAGTCGTCATGTACCTCAATGTTGCTTTGTTCAAAAGTAAGAAATTTTACAAATGGAAAAAATCTGTACCAAACTGTACTTTTTGACGAAAATCTGTACTCTGTACCGTACAGAATCTGTACCAAAACTAACAAACTATACAATTCCAGATAAATCTGTACGTGTGGCAACGCTAGTCACAACGTACAGCATGGAAACAAAAGGAAAACAGATGGTACTCACAAACGGAATCATTAGGATTTGAGTTATACTTTTAGCGGAACTTTTTTTATGCGGTCCCTATCCACATAAAAAAAGGTTTTTTTACATTGTGTAGTGAACACTTTTTTTTTAAACTGTTGGTGAAGTTTTGTACAACTTTTTGGGTGATTTTTTTGTGCGGTCCCTATTATGCGTACAAAAACAGGTTTGCCTGAATATCATATGATATGATACATTTTGCATTATGAAAACTGTTTGTTTCTATTATAGAATTGGTATACAAAACAACTCAAGATCAACCAAGCCCATTTGTAACAAAAGTGTTATTTAATGAGTAGCAAATGATGTTTGTGGATGGCTGTCTCATTCAGGAGATAGAAGTTACTCAATTGCAAAGTCAGAAAAAACTATGTTGCCACAGACTTGCGACATTTAATTTCACAGTCTTTTAGATTCGAAACCTGGATGAAGAATTCGTCTATCCTCGATTTCATGGCCATTCGGTCCGCACTCAAACACATGCTTTCCGTATCCCGTGAAACCGCAAAGAATGCATCGATTCACGGAGAAACCATGACCCAAAACAATGAAGGACAACAAAAGAACTTCATTATCCTGGCTAACGATGCATCAATTCGCCCGTGTTCTAATGGGAATCGATTCGTCACGCAGCTCCTGGTCTCGGCTACCGCCCGGCAAACGTTAAGCGGCGGGGAAAAACATTTATAATTTTTTAAACGATTATTTCTGTTTTGCACCGCATTCAGCAATTAAAGCTGTAGAACAATAACCGTCCAAAATTGCTTCTTTCCCGAAAAAGCGAGAACCGGTAAAACAATCTCGTGGCCCGTTGCTCGGCACGGTTAATGATGATAAACGAAGTGATGTGTCCGAAATATCCTTCAAAAAGCCAAAACAAAAACCGAAATGAAAAGAAGGCAACGGGATCAAAGGTTGAGCAATCACTCGCGGGAATGCAGATTCTTTTTGTTTTTTTTCTCTCCTGAAGGAAGATGAAATGCGAAATTGATGCTTGTGGCAGCTGGATTTCTCTTCCGACTTCTCGACCCTCGGACGAAGCGGTGCCAAATGCGATTACACGATCTTTAACCTGAATCCTGCGAAAGCGAAAGTACCATTTTGACGCCAAATTATTTTGCTTTTCGCTCCGGAGATACGTTTAATCCCCATTAGTCGTAAATTACATTCGAATATTTGAATTTCGATTTGATTAGGCTTTAATCACCCGATCGCGTGCGTCTTTTGCGTCCAGGGCGAGCTGCGAGCTGCTAATTTGTGCAGTTGCCACAGAGTGAGTGGCCGATCAAATTGGGAGCATTTCAAGAAAAACTTAATGGAGTTTCGTATTTACAGAAGATCCCCCAAACATTTGTATAATGGGCACCGGAATCACGCACGAACAGTTTCGCAGTCTGGAGCGAGATGAAATTAATTTAGTCGTTCCCGAAGCGATGGCTCGCGCGGCATCTTCTCTGGGAAGGAACATTCCTCCGGTCTTAATACGATATTAAATTAGCTATTGCTGTTATGACTCGTCCATGCATTGCGTAATTTGAGAGCATATGCCATGAAAATAAGTACTCAAAGTTGCGCGGGACGAGCTCGTTTGTCAAACAGAATCACGGATGTTTGAACCTCTTGATTGTAGGTTTTGTTCTTGAGACAAATCGAGTTTTAATACCTGTTGTGCGTGAAGAAGTTGTTTACTTTGACAACCAATTATGGCGGTAGCCCGCATGGGAGGGAAGAGCAACGTTGCGCATCTTCCGATGGAACCAGTTTCGTAAACTTTACATTATCATATGATGTGAAATGTACCGGGTCTCACATACAGATATCGCGTCTTTTATCAGATCCTATATGTCATCGTTGAGAGTCATATTATAGGAGCTTTCGTTCGAAAATTGTTAAGAATTATTCATTATTTTCAGAAGGATAACACTTTTGACGTAGGATTACGTCTTTCGGGAACATATTGGGGTACACATTGAAAATCGAAAATCGAGCACATCGTGAAAATTGTCCAACTTCAAACGCTTATTGTTCAGTTATTTCATGATGGATTGATGAAATTGTGGTGTCAATCGATTTCGGCACTCCATAACAATTTTGTATATTGAAGAAAATAATATACGTCATGAAACTAAATATCGAACAATTGTTTTATTTTCTTCATTTCATCCATACATAACACAGGAGGCATCTCGTCTAGGATCACAGAGGGCGGTTTTCATCATATCTCGTTCCACTTCGGTATCTTTTATCTGATACGCACCATCCAACGACTGTTTACCATCATTCGGTAAACACTGGTGGAGTGAACAAACAATAACCAACAACCAAACAAAACGGCCCTTCTCAGGACCACCAAATCATTATCAAAGAGTTTAACGATGTAATTCTTCAAACAAATCCAAAATAGATAGCATAACGGAATCCTACGTCAACTATACGGTCGTGTCTCTGACACAACCCTCCTGTAACTTTTTTAAACAAGTTTCGTTTTTTTCTCTTCAAACGAGGAAAAACACAAACTTTGCAAGTTCCATGAGATTTTAAAATAATGACCAAACTAGAAGAATAAGAAGAACTAAATGGAGGATCAGTTCAAACGTGATAATCCAATCTCTATGTGAAGCTGAATCAACAACCTCGTACACTATTTTCAAAGTCAAAGTCTAAACAACCTTTCGGAAACGGAAAAAGTTTTTGGCGTAAACAGTAGAGATATACTAAATCAGGGTTTCTCAAAGTGGGCGATATCGACCCCCTGGGTCGATTTCGGTTTCCCAGGGGTCGACAGAGACAGAAATTGATTTTGGGGGTCGACGGGGTCTAGATATCGACCCCTATAAAATAACCCAAGTTCTTATCCAAGTTATATTTAAGATGCTCCATAAGTTATGTTACTCGAACCATCCTGTTATAAAAATGACCAGGGTTGCCACATTTGATCCGGTAGGATTTTCTGTATATCTGAATTTTTAGAAAAAAACATCTGTATCAAAAAACTAACGGAAAAAATGGAAAAAGGTTTATTTTCATTTAGAATTTATTTTGTCTTATTTTAGTCGCATAAATATTCATATAATATTAAGTCGTATCAATACAACAAAATAAATCATAAAAAAAAAGTTTTCTTGTGTGATGTTTCTAGATAGTTTTGTTGCACTTTGCTTTTATTAAATTTTCGGCCAATTTCATCCTTGATGCTCCTCCTTGAGCCGATACATAATTCTTTGCTTTCAAAATTGAATCCATCATTGTGGAAGCCAACCGATTTCAGAACTTTGTTTTGTTGGCATTGTGAAGCGAGAATATTCACTCAACACACGCTGATGAATGTGGAATTATCAAGAAGTGTCCAAAAACATCCTGAGCAGGAATGGAGAAGTTTATAACGGGTGTTAAATAAAAAATGAGAATTTTTTCAATAACACATAAAAAAAATTTTTTTTTCATCGATTTCAGTAGTTTTTATTAATAACATAATGTATTTTCTTCAAAAAAAATGTCAGTGAATGTTTGAGTAAGAGCCGTGGTCTGCTTTTCGACGCAACTTTGTCGCGATACTCTCACAAGAACGTTGTACGGCACTTACGTTCATTTTCCGGATACAATTCCGGATTCTTGTAGTCAGTTGCTTCGTGTCCTTGGCCCTCCAATTGTTTTAATACACTAGGGCACTGAGTGAGCCAAAGAAATCCTCTATTGGGCGGCACTGGGGCAAGTTTGTTGGGTTACGATCTTTCGGCACGAACGGTATCTTTTTCTCCTCAAGATACGCCAGCATCTTCTTGGCGTAATGGGAAGACGCCTTGTCCGGCCAGAAGACGTACTTCCCATCCGCGTGATGCTCGTTCGGGAACGGCAGCAGGATTTCATCGAGGCACTCTTCTCGATAGATTTGTTGGTTGAATGCCAGACCGCTCGGCTTAAACCAAGGCTTTGAAATGCCCCGGTCGGAAATAGCGTTGTACAACATAACCTTTTTTTCAAACTTGTGCTTGAACTTGTATTTCATTTCAGGCGGTGTGGATGACTTGTCGCTGGAGTAGTAATTATCATTTCCTGGAATATGCGTTTTGGACAGCGGAAAATAGCTTTCGTCGTCCAGAACGAAAGACGTCCCGCGGTATTTTTTGGTGATCCATCGACACTGTGATTTAACCGTCTCAATCTGCTCCTCCGTGTTTTCCGGCGACCTCGTCTTCTTCCTGCAGACGATTCCTTCCATCTTGAGGGTCCGATGGATCCATACGTGAGAGCAGCCATATTTCCGACCGGCGTCACGCAGGCTGGTTGCGTCCTTGTTGTCAAAAAGCTTCTTTAACGATGTCTTCCTCTGCTTCGTCATAATCGTCACCGGACGACCACTTCCGACCTTCCGATCTACGTTCAGGGAACCCAGGATACGATATACCGTACTGACAGGTACATTTTCTTCCTTAAAATGTGCCACCGTGAACTTTTTTCCTTGATGGAAATGCGTTTCGTAGAACCGTACAATGCGTTTGCGGAGCACGTGCTGTTTCGACGCCATCTTTGCTTTGACTAAATTCAAACTAACAAAACCAAACACGCCTACTGTTTCTAGGGAGCCCAAAGAGCAATTTTCTTGGAGAAAGAAAATTTTACGCTCTTTATTTGAGTTACTGAAAGGTATTGAAAAAATTATCATTTTTTATTTAACACCCGTTAAATCAAGGTACATATCTTCATGACTTAAAGATAAAAAAACAAAGTTTATTAGTAAGAAGGTAGACAGAAAAAATGAACTGTAATTAATTTAACATTTAAATTTGAATTTGAAAAAATATTTTTAAATTCTGTATCTTTGCAGAAAATCTGTGAAATACAAATACTTTATATATGTGGCAATCATGAGAATGACTAATATCCAAGTAGAAAATATTATTGCTGTAATTTTAAAAACTCAACAAGACGATGAGTGTGCACAAGATGAAAATAAAAAAGTACAAAAAGTACAAGATGAAAAATTCGGCATGTAAAAAAACGTGAACAGGTTCGTTTAAGATAATGTGTTTGAGAGCACGAGGTCTCCAGGCATGTTTAACATTTCTCTGTATTTTAAACATATACGCGATTTAACACGAAGGAAGTCATCATCAAATTCATGTCCAAACATGCTCTCTATATTTTACTGTATAACAAGCTTGTCCTTAGGTTGTAAGTTTATATGCGTTTTGAAATGCGTTGGAGCTTGAATGATAATGTATTCATCTTCTAATTTAATTCAAGAGATTGTAAGGTATTTACAATCTAAATGAAGTTGAACTAGAATAAAGTGTTTTTCAGGAAACTTGAGATGGGTCGCGAAAAGGGAAAAATGCTATCCAATTTATTATAGACCAATATATTTTCTCTCCAGCTGAATGAGTCTACATTACCCAGCAATTAAACTTTGTTGTTTGGGTATGTTCTATGTATTAAAGATGAAAACATGTGCCAAGAAATTATTTTTGCTACATATATGAAGGCTGATACCAAAGGAGAATCGATCGATTTTTTTTACCGAAAAAGCTATTCCATGGAAGCACATTGAGACTGATGGTGCACCATCAACGGTTGGTCGTCATCGTGGTTTTACAGCTCACTCAAAGTTACAATTGCGTAAGGTACTGGCCATTCACTGCGTGATTCACAGACAGCATTCAGTAGCAAAAAATCTGAGCCCTAGATAGCTTCAGTCTTTACTATATGTTATGAGTGCTATCAAAAACCTTCGAAGCAATTATTTAAACACTCGATCATTTGCTCAGCTATATGAGAAAAACGACGAAATCTATACTCGACTAATTCTATACACTGGAGTTCGCTGACCACCAAAGGTCTTTCGCATAGTAAGTTTTCCATCTTTTTTTGAATTTGTGTTTCAGCTGCAGGGTGACTATTTCAACTTGATTGAAACAATATTTATAATATCGGCCCGTTTGAAAAAACTTTCAAAACAAAATTTCAGCAGAGGAGAATATTCACAGTTTCCGCATTTGTCAAAATTATCACAAAAGCTTCAAGACCATGTTCTATTATCATATGTCTCTCAGTTGGACGCATTACGCAAGAATTTTACTAAAATGTTTTTAGATCTTCAAAATTAATAAATAAAAAAATTAAAAAATTAAAAATAATAAATCAGTGCTATATCACATCCATGAAATGAGCCAAGGTGATAATGCAAGCAAAGTTCATTATCATTAGTACAGATGAGGCAGGAGTACAACCAAGGTTGTCATATGTTCTAATTATAGCGAAACATTGAAAACAGTATCTTGCGATGTGAGATATTGCTGAAAAATACCTTCTCGTTTTTCCATCATCATACTTTGTCGAAAAAGGCTTCATTATGGTTACAAACTACACGAAACCGAAGGAACCATTTGAAAATCAACGAACGCGGAGATTTAGGGCCTTAACCAACCAATATTGAACCGTATTTTGATATGTTGGTAGTTGTGGATAGCTTGGTTTGCAATTCGAATGTTTTTATAGTTTGTGAATAATTTGTATTAATAATTATTTGTTACACTTGATATTTACTAAATTTTATCGCTTTTTATCGCTATGATGAGAAAATATTTTTTTCTGTATTATAGTTACCTTCAACACTTATGGTTTTCAAATTGAATTATTCAGTAAGAAAAAAAACTAAAGATAGGATTTTCAAAGAAATTTGGCTAAGGGGGTCTAAGGTATGACTTAATTTTGGAAAAGGGGTCTCTTGCTCAAAACAGTTTGAGAACCCCTGTACTAAATGATGTCAATAGTTGAATAACTTTTTTAAAATTAACTGAAAATAGGAATATTTTGCGAATCATTGAGGAGAACGGATGTGCGGAAACTGTATTATCTATATTATCTTCTTCTTCTTCTTGAATGGTGTTAACGTTTCCTGTGGAACTTTTGCCGTCTCAACACATGCATTAACTAGCGTCATTTATTAATACTTAGTCGAGATTTCTTAGGCCAAATAATACACCTAATCCAAAACTTATTGGATTAAATCCCATTCCCGAAGTTTGTCTGAACCCTAGAAAAACCGGGCCAGAGAACAGGATCCCGATATCCCGTTAAACAATACCAAATACAGAGATTGAAACGACGCCCTTCAAATACAGCCAATCCATGCCTGCCAAACCGATATAGTGGTTCTCAGTTTTTCATGGAAAGAGGTAGTTTCTTATCGCAAAATGTTGGACGCCTGTTTTTTTTTTTTTTTTCATTAGGGTGCCCATTCCCATTTAAAGGTGGTCCGAAAAATCAATTTCTTTCGGTTTTTTTCAGATTAGAGATAGAGGTACATTTTTTCTATTTTGTCTTGCAAGCTGAAGTATTTTTTACATGACATATCCAAAAATCAGTGATGTAATTTTATTCGTTTTTGAGTTAAAATTTCTCAACCGATGGTAAGAAAACCAATTTATCCCCTTTCTCCAAAAATGTTTTTTCTAAAATACATAACTTTTGAACTACTGAACCGATCTGAAAACTGAAGATCGACATTCCAAATTGAATCCAAGTTTTTGGTCGTATCAGTTTTTTATAGTTCACAATGTACCGTTCTGAATCATATTTCGGACGCTTAAGGCATATGATGTAGAAAACAGATCTAAACTTTATGCACAGGTATTATTTGGTTGATATTTTTTGATAAATTAGTTCAATATGCTTTTATGCTTTCTACTTTGGTACCTAGTTGATTGAAAACATAAAAAACAGCGAATAAAATGCTTTTCAAATAAAGCGAATAATAATCAAACTCTGAACCCTATTTATATAAAAAAAACAAATTTCGGACACTCTGTTTGCATAACGGTTTCTTGTGGTGTGAGGCACAATTTAGATTTCTGTACAATTAATAATACTGTAAAATGATCAAACATCCGAAAATAACAACGACTTTGCCTGTCTAAAAGTGTGCTGCAACCGTCCATGCACACACAAATGTCTTAAAAATTGTCTACAATCGTTGATGGCTGGTTAAATTGTAATAGAACTTAACCAATTGTCTTTTTTAATTGACTTAAAATAATTTTCATCAACCTCTTTTATGATATTTTCTATTTTCCCCAAAATGTTTGTCGTTTATTGATGTTTCTTTGTAGCTTCATGGTTTAAAATACCGTAAGGCTTATATTACTTCAATGACAATTATTTATTTGAATTCAGGTTATTTGTTGATCAAAGTAATAAAATGATTGAAGGCATAAGAGCATGAATCTTGATTCTTAATTTTTGTTACATAGTTACATTTATTTTGTCATTATCCTTTTGTACCAATTTCTCTTTCTTAATTCTTGAATTTGCAGCTTTTTTTGTCTTTTTCAGTTCTGTTCAGTTTTCAGTTTTTCTTTCTGCTCCATGCATTCTTCCTGCTTTCTTAGTTTAGTTAATGTTTGGATTTCTTTTTTTTTCTCGTTTCAACTCAATTTTTCTTTTCTTTTCCTTGAGTTTTTTGGCGCTTCGCCATTTCAATCAACTTCTTCGCAGGTTCTACTTCTTTATACAACATATCCCAGAACTCGCTTGTGGACACTGCAGGAGTAACGTGAGGCTTACTTTTACCATGAGTTGATGAATTACCAGGATACACGGCAACATAGGGAGGATTCAAGGTTTCTTCTGTTAGAAGTTCATCCAATTGCACATTGTCCACTAATTATTCAACTTCCCTCATATCTATCTGTTAGTCTGAAGCTGAAAAACATTTGTATTACAGTAAATATTCACTAACTGGGCGAAAAGGGAAGACCAGTTATCGATATTCACGTTTTAACTGGTCCGGCATGATAAACGTCAAATAAAATCGAGAGGACCTTCATCGAATTGTTTGATTCGTGATGATCATGAAATTGGATAAACAAAGGCATTCCAATGGAAGTTTCGCATTGAGTGCGACAACAGGTATGAAACATAATTTGAGGAATTTTTTTTCTGTTATTTAATCAATGATTTTTTCATGTGAAAATAATGTCAATTTTCATAACATTTCAAATTACATTCGAATGCTTCTCACTGCAAATCTTCCATCTGCAAACCTTCGCCCAGTTAAAAAGCAGACCAGTTAAACCAGGTCCAGTTAGCGAACGATTACTGTTATTAAATACAATATTTCAAAATATTTTGGTGCGTTATATGAATCTACGCTTTGCATCCATAATAACCCTGAAAACTCAATTTGTAGTATCACCAATTTCAACTGTCCGAAATATGAATCGTAGGGAAAAAGTTCGATTCAAATTTCGGACACTTTATTTTGTAATTCTTTGAACGAAAATTACATTACACTTGATTATATGTTATAGTCAACTGTGTAACACCTACCAAGCAATCACAGTAACCTGATAACGATGATGAGAACTGATGAAATACGAGAGAAATTTAAATATTGATGAAGGGGTAAATTCTACGTGCTCACGCTAAGCAAACGTCAAACACAAACAATAATGAGTAGTGCTGTTAGATTTTTGCCGATTATGTTATAATTCAAATGTAGTTCTCATATGAAATGAATGTGAAACCAAGGGATTTCTCTATAGAAGCAATTGTGATATTAATTTTATAGTTATATCATCAGTGCATTAAGCATTTCAAGATATTAGAACAAAGTGTCCGAAATATGATGTTGTCCGATATATGATTCAGAACGGTGACAATGTTGCAGTCGCTATAAAAAAACAGGATATGTTAGGTCAGCTTCCAAGAAAAAATATTCAAACAATAAAGCGGTCTCTTTTTCCAAACTATGTAAACCAGAATGCTCATGGGCTTTAATTTTATACGTCGATCATCTGAATCGATCGAGTAGTTCAAAAGTTATGAAATTAAGAAAAAGGTAATTTTCTGAGAAAATGAGAAAAAATGATTTTTCAGGCCACCCTAAAATGGGAATGGGCAGCCTTAGGATTTTTTTTAAATCCGGTTTAATATTTTGCGATTAGGAACAAAACTACCAATTTCAACGAAAATCTGTGAACTACACATTGGTTTGACATGGAATTGCTGATTAGTAAAAATTACTGAGATTTTGATCATCTTTCAATTTTTTTTTTATCCCATTTATTTATTTAAGGCTCATTAGCATTTCAGCTGTAACATCTGTGATCGTGTACATGTCACATGGTTATCATATCTATAATCAGCACATAACACAGTTGCCGTTCGCCAGTATTCCTTCTATACCATTACATATGGTACATTCACACAGTAGCCATTTAGGCGTAAGAGTATTCTGTCTGTTCTTCCATTATCCAGTTGGACCACCGGACAGCAGAGACAGTTGATTGATCATTGTTGAGTTATTTATAGAACAGCAGCCCGATGTGTCTTGCAGAGCAGAGCAGTTGTATGGATGAATCGATCTTATTTCGACCGTGGATCGATCTCCATCGCTGATGATTGTTGCGTGGACGTAGCTATTCTTCTGTAACAACACAAAGATGGTCAATGAGGGTCCTGAGTTTTGAACTCACGATCGATCGCTTACTAAGCGAACGCGCAACCAATGTGGCTACGGAGACCCCCATCTTTCAATTTTTCATTTCATTTTTTTCAAACTTCGAGAAGTAGTTCCCCATAATCTGCTTGAATATATCTTAAGTTTTCAATGACACAGCGATGTAATTTCGTCCATGTGTGTGTAACTACCATGCATGGCTTTCTGCTATCGTATTTTCTTCGTGGATTGGTACCTTAAACGTGCGTTATCAAGTTGAATTTTTGACGCAGGATTTTCCTGGTATACTACACATTACGATTTCCCAGTCAACAAATAGGAAGCGGGAAGTATATCCATACATTCGTTTTATGCGTTTCTGTGCTTCATAAATCAAGCCGTCAATAACGAGTATCCAAATCAGCGGCGAGGCACAATTACAATATTCCATCAGCAATAGCAGGTGGCTGAGAATAAACGCTTCATCGGATGATTTCGGGGTTCGATTGAGTTTTATGTGCATTCGTGGACTCACGATCTTCTAATATTGGTCAAAGATTAATTGATTGTGTGGAAAATTATACTCAAGAATTAATTTCATTTCATTCTGAAATAATATTCGAAGTAATAGGCTAACGCATTGAATGAAACAATTCCGTCATCCTACAGGGTTTTCCAACTTTAAATTCCGAAAGTAAATTGAAATAAAACACACTTAGAATTCGAATTTCGATGAAACTTTTATTTCAAATTAAAGTTTGGTTTATGCCATTATGTGTGAAATACAAAATCATTCAAATGTCCACCTAGGGCTTCCTCCCACACCTTGATCCGGAACAGGTAATTTTCGATGACTTTTCGGCACATATGGGGCGGTATCTCGGTCATAACTTCACGAATGTTGTCTTTCAAATGTTCAAGAGTTTGCGGAGAGTTGGCATAGACACGGTCTTTCGCATAACCCAACAAAAAAAAGTCTAGCGGGTTCAAATCGCATGATCTGGACGGCCAATTGGCATCACCAAAACGCGAAATTATGCGTCCCTCAAACTTCGTTCGCAATATGGCCATGTTCGGTCGTGTTGTGTGGCACGTTGCGCCGTCCTGCTGAAACTACATGTCATCCGTATCCATATCTTCAATTTGTGGCAAAAAAAATCGGTTAACATGCGGCCATAGCGCTCACAATTCACAGTTACCGTCTCACCGTCCTCATTTTCAAAGAAATACGGCCCGATGACTCCACCAGACCATAATACGCACCAAACAGTGACTTTTGGCGGATGCAATGGCCTCTCAACAATCACGTGTGGATTTTCTAAGCCCCATATACGGAAATTTTGGGTGTTCACATAGCCACCGAGCTCGAAATGTGCCTCATCGCTGAAGAAAATTTGATGCGAAAATTCAGCATTTTGCTGCTGTTGTTCGTTCACCCAATCGACGTATGCCCGACGCATTCCATGGTCACCACGCTCTAATTTTTGTACCAGTTGGACTTTATATGGATGTAGGTGCAAGTCCAAATGTAAAATTCGCCACAATGATGTGTTTGACAAGCCCAATTGCTGAGCACGCCGTGGAATCGAAACATTCGGGAGGATGACACACTGGCAGCAACAGCAGCAATATTTTCGGCCGAACGCACATTACGATGATGCACAGGTTTCACAATATCCGCTACGGATCCAGTTTGTTCGAATTTACGCACTACATTAGCGATTGTGTGCTCTGTAGGCCGTCCATGACGACCAAAATCCGTCCGTAATGCTCGAAAAACATTTGCCGGGTTTTCATCATTTTTATAGTATAATTTAACAAAATTAACACGTTGTGCGATGCTAAAACGATCCATATTGTAAAATGGCAGACATTCAACTAACGATATGACGCTTTGGTTGACAGCTATGTCAAACGGCTGTCAGCGCAGGGCTGTATACTTTCGGAAGCCCGAAATGGAAAACCCTGTATATTAACAATGTAGTCGTGCTTCGGGTTCATTTCCTTTGGCATGAAGGTGACCCCGTTGGCTTCGTACCACTCCAACACGTCCTTTGAATAGTGGCAAGAAGCGAGATCCGGCCAGAAGATGGTCGGGCCCTCGTGCTGCTTCAATAGTGGTAGTAAGCGCTTCTGTAGGCACTCCTTAAGGTAAACCTGCCCGTTTACCGTGCCGGTCATCACGAAGGGGGCGCTCCGCTTTCCGCAAGAGCAGATCGCTTG
This sequence comes from Toxorhynchites rutilus septentrionalis, assembly GCF_029784135.1. Classification (NCBI taxonomy): domain Eukaryota; kingdom Metazoa; phylum Arthropoda; class Insecta; order Diptera; family Culicidae; genus Toxorhynchites; species Toxorhynchites rutilus. Next base: position 267,953,093 of record NC_073745.1, read on the forward strand.
CCACACCATGTACTTTTTGGCAAACTTGGATAGTTTCTGCTTGCGAATCTCCTCCGGAACGCTGAATTTGTCCTCTGCGGAGAAGAACAACAGGCCCGGCAGCAGACGAAAGTCCGCTTTGACGTTGGTTTCGTCGTCCATTACCAGGCAATGCAGCTTCGTCAGCATTTCGGTGTACAGCTTCCGGGCTCGCGTCTTCCCCACCATGTTTTGCCTTTCGTCGAGGTTAGGACCCTTCTGAACCTTGTATGTACGCAGGCCCTCCCGCTGCTTGGTCCGCTGGAAGAATGAACTTGACAAATTCAGCTTATTGGCGACATCCCGGACCGAACTTCTCGGATCACGTCTAAACTGCTTAACTACGCGCTTGTGATCTTTTTCACTGACGGAGCATCCATTTTTGCCGTTCTTCACCTTCCGGTCGATGGTTAGGTTCTCGAAGTATCGTTTTAGTACTCTGCTGACCGTGGATTGGACGATTCCCAGCATCTTACCGATGTCCCGATGTGACAACTCCGGATTCTTGAAATGAGTGCACAGGATTAATTCACGACGCTCTTTTTCGTTCGACGACATTTTTCCAAATTTACGAAAAATTGACAGTGAAGCATGGCCAACGTGATCTATACACTCTTATTTGATTATAAGCGAAAGCTGAAGATATAATTCCTAAAAATTAAATTTCTACATCGTTTTTTTCCGTGATGCAATTTAATGTGACACACCCTTTATTCTCCAGATTCAGTTTTTTGCTTCTACACAGAAGAGTATGGTTTCCGGTCGAAACCATACTCTTCTGTGTAGAACCGTTTCATGACATGACAAACTGTAGGTTGTACGACTTACAATTTTTTCAGATGTTTTCAAGATGTGAAAGATCCTTATTTTCGAAGTACGTGTGCAGAAATTTTTTCAAAAACTCTTCCGTCGAATCAATTTATATTACTCTTGCGCAACTAAAGATTAAACTCCCACATAATAAACTAAACTCACAAATTCTGTCAATTTAACTCGAAGATTCGAAAGTTTAATCAGTTTGTGTGCTGCATATTTATCATAGACACCCTTTAGCCATGAGTTCTCAAAAATATTCTTATTCATATGCAACTAGGGATTGTTAACCGAATTACCGGTAATTTAACAATCAATAACCGGTAATTTCGGTAATTTAATTTTTACAATAATATTTGCCTTTATGCCGCTTCGAAATATTACTCGTGAATCAAAATAAGATCGATAAAACACAACTAGTTGTGTTGCGCCGATTCTAGGACCTCCGAGTTTCAGCTTCAGAGCTGCTCGATCTGAAGACGAGACACAGAATAAGCTTCAGCGATGATATATATATATATATATATATATATATATATATATATATATATATATATATATATATATATATATATATATATATATATATATATATATATATATATATATATATATATATATATATATATATATATATATATATATATATATATATATATATATATATATATATATATATATATAAGTTAACAACGAGACCAACCTAAACCCCCGAAGTGTCAACCCTGGGATGAACACGACTCCAAATTTATCTGAAGATAAGCAGTGCCCGCTCGAACAACTCAGAGCCCTACAACAGATACAACAACAACAAGCAGTTGCTCTCGAACTTTTAGAAAATAAGGAAACGAACCTAAATAAACAATGACAATGTTTGCCACACCGTAGTTAGACAGTAAAGATAAGCAACGAACAATAAGGACCGAAATAGCAATAAACGATTTAGATCATTAGCAGTATCTCACATTCAGGAAAACACAACACAATGCCGATAATAGCTTGAGCTTGAGCTTGGGTAGACTGTACAATTCGTAGTTGCTCTCCGTGATTGACCTGAACCAACCAAATTGCACAAAGAACACACAGAATGACGCTTGGGACTAGCAAATCATTCTCGTTGTGCAATTTTCGCTGATTCGAGCTTTAAATGGTCAATAACGACGCCGGCTACGTCCTTACAGTCACCAGGGGAAGGGAAGGAATGTTAGTATGATATTCGCCGCCCGAAGGCCAGAAGGGTCGCCTCTATAGCGTGGTTCCCTAGCGTTTATCAAGGAAGGGATAGTTGTTAGTGGGAATGGTTAATGTTGGCACGATCACAGCCCCGGCAACTAGGCCCACAGCGCCTTCACTGTAATCGACTTATCGAAGGTTGGTTCGCTCCATCAACGGTAGGTTCGCTGTCGCTGATAGAGCGAACCAATGCATAAACAACACCTCAATTGATCTTCTGCCACTAGAAAATTATATTGTTCTGATAGCAAATTGAAAATTGTACCTTAATCTTAATTTCTCTAAAATCTATATTTGTAAGTAGCCTATAAGTATATGAATTTATTGCCTATTTACCTACATTCTATTCTTAAAGTACAGCTAAAATTATATCTATCTAAAGCGAAAAAAAGTGAATTTGACTAGCAACAAAAATTTGAACTTCGGGTAGGTTAGAAAGCCACTAAAATAATTAGAGAACTTGAACTAAAACAATCTGTATTCCTACAGAACAGGATTTATTACTAATTGAAACCGCAGCCTGAAACAATCAGGATCGAACATAGCACTATTTGATGTAAGTTAATCCAATGAATTCCTCGCAACCAATGTTTTCAATCGATTTTATTTTAGCTTTAAGCAATACAGTAAATAAAATTGCTGAAAAGAATAGTGCTCGTTTGTTGACCGCAACAAACTTAAAGATCAAATATCGAAATGGACGTGAATCGATTGGATGGTACCCCAAATCCCCGACCAGAGCACAGCTGCGTCGCATGTGAGCGACCAGATTCAGCGGAGAACCTTGTCGCCTGCGATAAATGTAGTTCGTGGTGGCATTATACCTGCGCTGGGGTCACAGATTCGGTGGAGCACAAAGAATGGACATGCTCGGGATGTCTTCCCGTACCAACAATAGCAACATCGGTACGATCACTCACGTCAAGTCGCAGAGCGAATCTCCAGGTGAAGCGACTAGCGGAAAAGCAAGAAATTGAACGGAAGCAACTTGAATTGGAGAAGAAGCAACTGGAACTTCAGAAGAAGCACACGCAGGAGAAATTCGATCTGGAAGAGTCGTTAGCGGAAGAAGAAGACAACCGAAGTGTAAGAAGCCGAGTGAACGAGATTGAGTCTCGAAAGAAGCAGGTCTCTGCATGGGTTGATCAGCACGCACCCGCAAAACACCTACTAGTCGTACCATCCTCCGATCCTGTAGCAGCGCTTACTGGAGTTTCACAGCCCACGCTGTCGTGTAACAACAATCCCGCAAATTTCCAGCAAACAGACAACGCAGTGTCGTTTGATCCTGGCATGATGTCAGGGCTTCAATTGCTACAACAACAGCTGGAACAGTGTCAGCAGCAGTCAGAACCGACACTTGAGCAGATCAAGATGCTTGAGACGCAACTGCAAAGCTTTCGAATACAGTTACAAGAGCGAAAACAATCCACTCCACTCTCACACCCTACTCTGACTACATCTAAAGGTGCTATTCCGAAGACAAATCACTTCGTTGATCGAAATACCTGCGACAGGGTCCTTCCCACTACAACCGTACCAATGATGGTACCATCGGAACAATATCCTATCAGTAAACCGGTCCCAACCGAGCAGCCGCGTATCAGTCATGCGCGCTCGAATCCTCCACCTGTGCCGGTCCCAATCGAGCAGCAGCGTACTCATCAAGCGCGCTCGTCAATCCAACTCGCGTCATTTTCTAACGAACAGCCACGTTCTCATAACGTGTCATCGAGTTTCTTCCCACATGTATCGGTTCCACGTGAGCAGCCGTTAGCGCACGAGACGCCCGTGAATACTTCTGCGAGTGCACCGCTGCCATTCGAGCAGCCGCCCAACTATCCTGCGCACTCGAATCGAGCTGCTGCGCCAGCAAACGAAGTGCTTCAACGACCATCCCCGGAACAATTAGCTGCAAGACAGGTTATGCCACGTGATCTACCCGAGTTCACGGGCGATCCAGAGGAGTGGCCGATATTCTTCAGTAGTTTTAGTAACTCCACAGCCGCTTGCGGGTTTAGCAACGTAGAAAACCTGGCTCGTTTGCAACGTTGCCTGAAAGGTAGCGCTCTAAAATCAGTGCGATATTACCTTCTGTCGCCCGATTCTGTCCCGGAAGTGATAAATACACTCCGAACCTTGTATGGTCGGCCCGAGATTATTATAAATAAATTAATTCGAACCGTGCGTGAAACACCTGCTCCCAAATCTGAGAGGCTTGACTCGTTGATAGATTTCGGGATGTCCGTCAGAAACTTGACACAACATCTTATTGCAGCAGGACAGCAAGCGCATCTGGTGAACCCAGCGCTGCTCCAAGAACTGGTTGAAAAATTACCAGCCAACGTAAAGCTACAGTGGGCGCAGCATCTTTCATTCATTCCTCATGCGAGTTTGCAAAACTTCAGCAACTTCATGTCAGCGATCGTCGAATCGGTCAGCAAAGTCATCGTTATTACTGGCGGGGAATACTCAGCGAAGCATGAGAAATCTCGAACCAAAGACAAAAGTTATGTCCATGCCCACGTCGAAAACTCAGCATCAGATAGTGCCGCGAAAGAAAAAGCGGATCAGGGTAAAGTTTGCTTGTTCTGCGGGAAAGCTGGTCATCGATTGAAAGATTGTACGAAATTCCAACATCTACCGGTGGACGATCGATGGAAAAGTATCCAGTCGCTGAAGGTTTGTCGAACTTGTCTCAATCCGCACGGACGGCGAACATGTCGCAATTCGAGTCAATGTGGGATCGACGGTTGTCAATATCGGCATCATCGATTGCTACACAACAAAGTGGAAACAGTGGCCAAGAAGACCCCGGGAACCTCTCGTGTAGAAGATCACGCACATCACCATCACGAACAATCCATTCTCTTTCGCATTATTCCCATAACGATTCATGGAAATTCAAAGTCTGTCACAGCGTTTGCCTTCTTGGACGAAGGTTCTTCTGCAACGCTTGCTGAACGTAGCTTGGTTGAAGAACTTGGGGTGGAAGGTCCCAACGTCCCGCTTTGCCTTAAATGGACCGCTAACATGACGAGAACCGAAGATGAGTCGCAGATAGTTTCGCTTGAGGTGTCCGAAATAGATCGAAACAATCGATTCCACCTGGTGAACGTACGCACAGTGGAAAGTTTGAATTTACCATCGCAAACGCTGTGCTTCGAAAAGCTTCTAGAGGATCATCCGCACCTGAAAGGACTTCCGGTTCGTAGCTACGAGAATGTAACACCAAAACTGCTAATCGGACTCCGAAACCTGAAATTGGCGGTGCCGTTGAAAATCAAGAAAGGTGAAAGCGGAGTCATAGCGACCAAAACTCGCCTAGGATGGTGTGTCTATGGTAGTCTGAATGCCAAGACAACGAAGCAAGACTACGAAGAACTTAACTACCACGTATGTGAATGCCAATCCGAAGAAAAGCTGGAACGACTGGTCAAAGATTACTTCAATGTGGAGGACTGTGGGGTGAGCAATGTGGAAATTGTGGAATCCACCACAGATGTAAGAGCACGACAAATCATGGAGGGGACGACGCGAAGAATAGGTAACCGTTTTGAAACGGGCCTGCTTTGGAGGACGGATTATGTAGAGCTTCCCGATAGCTTTCCGATGGCCCTACGCCGTCTACAGTGTCTCGAGAGACGCATGGATAAAGACCTCGTTCTCAAAGAAAACATCCACCGACAAGTACAGGAATACCAGGATAAAGGGTTCGCACATCTAGCAACGGCGGACGAGTTAGCCGACGCAGATCCGAGACGAACCTGGTATCTTCCGTTAGGGGTGGTTTGCAATCCGAAGAAACCGGAGAAGGTGCGGCTAATATGGGACGCCGCAGCGAAGGTCGATGGAATTTCTTTGAACTCCTTACTATTGTCCGGTCCTGACCTTCTCGTATCACTGATTTCGGTTCAATTTCATTTCCGTCAGTACCCGGTGGCAGTGAGTGGAGACATCAAAGAGATGTTCCACCAGACGAGAGTTATCAAGCAAGACCGATCCTCTCAGAGATTTTTATTCCGCAGCAACACCAACGTCGAACCTAGTATTTATATAATGGACGTACTAACGTTCGGAGCGACCAGCTCTCCTGCATCAGCCCAATTCGTTAAGAATCGGAATGCGGAAGAGTTTGCAGGCAAGTTCCCGAGGGCAGCCTCTGCCATTCGTAGCAGGCACTACGTCGATGATTACCTTGACAGCTTCGAGACGAACGAGGAGGCGAAGAAGGTATCCAGCGAGGAGAAATGGGTCCATGCGCAAGGAGGATTTGAAATCCGGAATTGGTCATCAAACCGAAAGGCAGTGCTGGACCACTTGGGGCAATCTCCGAATCAAGCAACGAAAGACTTGTCATTGAGGTCGCAATCGGAGCGCGTGTTAGGGATGCTGTGGCATACCGAAGAGGACAGTGTACTTTTTTCTACGATCTTCAGGGAGAAAATTGCGGCACTGATCGGAACGGGAACGAGACCGACGAAACGTCAGGTGCTGAAATGTATAATGAGCCTTTTTGACCCGTTAGGCCTGCTGGCGTGTGTGCTGGTACACGGGAAAATAATGATGCAGAATATTTGGCGTAGCGGCATCAAATGGGATGAGTTTGTCGACGAAAGCGTCTACGAATCGTGGACGAAATGGATTAGCCTGTTGGATGAAGTCAACGATGTTCGGATTCCAAGGTGTTACTTCGAGAATGCGAGCACTGAGCTGTACCGTTCGTTGGAGGCCCATGTGTTCGTCGACGCGAGTGAAGCGGCGTATGCAGCGGTGGTGTACTTCCGAACTAGCAATCGTTATGGAACAGCGAAATGCGCTCTAGTGTCAGCCAAAACGAAGGTGGCTCCTCTTCGATATGTCTCCATCCCTCGGTTGGAGCTGATGGCCGCGGTATTGGGAACCCGGTTGCTGGTATTTGTGCGTTCTAATCATTCCATCCGAATCAACCGCGTCATCTACTGGTCGGACTCCGAAGTGACTCTGGCTTGGATCCGGTCAGAACATCGAAGATATCGCCCTTTCGTAGCCTGTCGCGTTGGAGAAATTCTTTCATCGTCAAACGTAAACGATTGGAGATACGTTCCGAGCAAACTTAACGTCTCAGATGAGGCTACCAAGTGGAGTAATGGACCGTGCCTCAGCGCATCAGGCCGCTGGTTCAATGGCCCAACATTTCTGCAACTGCCAGAGGAGGAGTGGCCTATGCCGAAGAGATCGCTCGCAACTACTGATGAAGAATTGCGAGCATGTCATCTGCATCAAGAAGTGCTCATCCTGCGTACTCCGATAGTATACGAACGCTTCTCCAACTGGAACCGATTGCTGCACGCAACGGCATATGTAATAAGGTTCGGAACTTTTCGCAATCAGAAAGGCACAAAAGGTAGCATATCGTTGACTCACGAGGAATTGAAGGCAGCCGAGATATTGCTTTGGAAACTGATTCAGTCTGAGGTTTATCCAGATGAGTTGACTATTCTTACTAAAAATAAGACAGTACCGATCTGTGAACGACTGATCTTAGAGAAGTCAAGCCCTCTTCGGATGCTTACACCGATGCTTGATGATGAGGGAGTTCTCCGAGTCGACAGTCGCATTTCCGCGGCACAAGGAGTAGCGGAAGATGTGAAGTTCCCAGTGATACTACCGAGAAAACACCACGTCACCAACCTTATCGTCGATAATTTCCATAGGAAGCTTCTCCATGGAAACTCCGAAACGGTGGTCAAAGAAATCCGCCAGCGATTCTACATTGCACATCTGCGCACAGTAGTTCGAGGCATCGAGAAGCGGTGTCAATGGTGCAAGGTGATGAAAGCTAAGCCTTCAACTCCAAGGATGGGTCCTATTCCGGAAGCACGCTTGTCGCCTGGAGTTCGCCCATTTACTTATATCGGCATCGACTACTTTGGGCCAATCCTGGTGAAAGTAAACAGATCCGCAGCAAAACGGTGGGTGTGTCTGATTACGTGTCTCACAATTCGTGCAGTACACGTTGAAGTTGCGTATGATTTATCGACGAAGAGCTGTATCGCCTGTATACGTCGCTTCATCTGTCGCAGAGGGTCACCGAAAGAAATATACTCCGACAATGGTCGGAACTTTACCGGAGCGGAACGAATTCTGCAAGACCAAATCGAGCGAATCGAGCAGGATGCAGCTACGACGTTTACCAACACCGAGACAAAATGGTTATTCATTCCGCCTTCCTGTCCCCACATGGGGGGATCGTGGGAGCGCATGGTACGTTCCATCAAGAACGCCATGAAAAGCATTCCCCAAGATGACAAACTCGACGACGAAGGACTACAAACTGTATTGGTAGAGGCTGAAGGAATTGTCAACTCGCGCCCGCTCACGAACCTACCACTGGACTCAGCAGAGCGAGAAGCACTCACTCCAAACCACTTCATCTTGGGAAGCTCATCTGGAGTAGTGCAGCCAATAACAAAGTTAAAAGACTCTGCTAATGAGCTTAATGCATCCTGGAACCTGGTCCAGAAACGTATCGACCATTTCTGGAGGCGATGGGTTCGGGAATACTTACCCACACTCACCAAACGCACTAAATGGGTTGAAGAGACGAAGCCTGTCCAACCCGGAGACTTGGTCATTGTGATCGACGACAGTAGACGAAATGGGTGGATACGTGGACGAATTGTAGAAGTGACTCCGGGCAGCGATGGACGAATCCGGCAGGCGTTGGTTCAAACATCTAGTGGACTGTTTCGGAGACCTGTCTCAAAGTTGGCGGTGCTGGCTGTAGATGGACTTGGTGAGATTGATGGTTCCATTCATTCTCACGGGGAGGGGAATGTTGGCACGATCACAGCCCCGGCAACTAGGCCCACAGCGCCTTCACTGTAATCGACTTATCGAAGGTTGGTTCGCTCCATCAACGGTAGGTTCGCTGTCGCTGATAGAGCGAACCAATGCATAAACAACACCTCAATTGATCTTCTGCCACTAGAAAATTATATTGTTCTGATAGCAAATTGAAAATTGTACCTTAATCTTAATTTCTCTAAAATCTATATTTGTAAGTAGCCTATAAGTATATGAATTTATTGCCTATTTACCTACATTCTATTCTTAAAGTACAGCTAAAATTATATCTATCTAAAGCGAAAAAAAGTGAATTTGACTAGCAACAAAAATTTGAACTTCGGGTAGGTTAGAAAGCCACTAAAATAATTAGAGAACTTGAACTAAAACAATCTGTATTCCTACAGAACAGGATTTATTACTAATTGAAACCGCAGCCTGAAACAATCAGGATCGAACATAGCACTATTTGATGTAAGTTAATCCAATGAATTCCTCGCAACCAATGTTTTCAATCGATTTAATTTTAGCTTTAAGCAATACAGTAAATAAAATTGCTGAAAAGAATAGTGCTCGTTTGTTGACCGCAACAGTTAAGAAAAATCAGGATTCACTGCGGTAAGTGATGTGATTTCCTAAACGCAGAGTCTCAGCTATGTGACGGAAACCTGAAAAGGTAATCCTCAGCTCCTATAATTTCGCTATCTTGAAAACATGTGTATAATCAGAACACACGCATGAATGTGCGTGTGAAACATCTTTCGATGACCTAACAAGGTCTAACCTAACCTAACCTTACCTAGAGAAATGTTGTGTTTCTCGATATTCTAATCATTTATGATTTCTCCTTGAAACAAACACACAACATGTAATACTGAACTCTGGTCGGAGCCCTCCTGAAATTCAAAGCAATAATGGCAACACTGCTGAATTGTATGTGTCGTAACGCTTTCGTATATTTAATTGCCCTGGTCTGCATTGATGCATATCAACACTTGCATATAGCTCCGCATCACACAATACATACTTGCGAGCTCAAAAATGGCAAGAAACGAACACTTTCACATATAATTCTGAGTGTGCTAACAATGATGATGTTGTGATAACAACACTGCACATGACCGGCATGAATACGCATATTTAAACTTCTAAACAAAATTAAATGTAGGGGAATACACAAACACGATTTCACCATCCGGTTATGAATTTTCTCTTCACAACACAATGCCGATAATAGCAGCAATAAAAAGGATCGAAGAATCGATAGGGAAATATAGAACAAACAGGTAGAAATAGGAAGTTAGGAGTAAAATGTAATGATGAGTAAAAATCAGTTGGTATTTTAGCTTCAAGAGAGAGATCACCTCCCGAACGTAAGTTATGTAACTTATATATATGATATATATATATATATATATATATATATATATATATATATATATATATATATATATATATATATATGTATATATACATATATATGCTAGCTAGATATAGGTTCATTATACCCGTAATTTGTTCTGGTTGACGGGATGTATAAATCGTTCTTAGATCGTAAATTACGGTAATTTTTAACATAAATTAATTAACCGAGGGAACTCAGGACAATCGATGTTCGACATAATCAAGTCGGAGGTAAATAGGGCTAGGGAGGTTTATTGGATCATTCCACGGTAAATTGCGCAAGGCGAAACGAACGAATTTCCGCTGTATCGACTCAATTCGCTGAACATTATTCTGGTAATACGGTCACCAAACCACGCATGCATATTCAACGATCGACCGTACCAATGAGCAATAGAGAGCCATAATGCAGTGTACGTCCTTGAAATCCTTTGTGAGGTGGAAGATAAAACCAAGAAATTTCCCGAGGTCTTTGATGGTGTTGACACGGTCAAGTAAAACACCATACAGCTTATATCCGAAGATTATTGACGAACGCTAGCGTGAGAATGAAATTACTGAACATTTTGATGGTTTTAAAAACATCCTGTTGGTTACACACCATTCGGCGAATATGTCTAATTACTGTTGTAAAAACTCCGCTTCTTCGATGCAGTTCACTGGGAGGAACAATTTAAAGTCATCCGCATATGAAAGTTTCAGACACTTGAGGCTACAATTTACATCGTTAAGGTACAACAGAAATATGTATGAACCCAGGTGACTGCCTTGACGAATACCTGATGTTACGAGAAAAGACGTAGATATAGTGTCAACTAATTTCACTGACATTTCGCGATCAGTGAGGTATGAATGAAGCCACTTCTAATAAGGACCGCTGAATCCAAGACCATGGACCTATGGACCTAGATATTGCAATGTCGCGGTTGATTGAATCAAACGATGCAGAGAAATCTGAGTACACCGCATCAGTTTGATTTCGAGATTCTAGAGAGCGGGTGATGTACGAAGTATACAGAACGAGATTTGCAGTCGTTGATCTCTTAGGCGGCTCGCACACCGCAGCAATAAGCAACTAGCAAACTGCAGTACACAATATGCAACAGGAAACATATTTTGTTGTTCTTCGCATACCAGAGCAATAAAAACCCCTGACATTATGCAAACAATCGCCTTAATGTACGAAACTTGTCAAAATATGAGCGATAAGTTGCTATTCAACCGACACGCCGTGTTGCTAGCGACATGTGTTGCTCTGTAAAGGCGACAGCGATATCGTATTGCGTCGGTGTGCGAGATCAACAAAGATTAAATGGAAAAATCCATTGGTGATAATATTGCTTATTGCATGTTGACAGTTGCTAGTTGCTCATTGCTCCGGTGTGCGAGCCGCCTTAGACATGAATCCATGTTGTTCATCGGCAATGTAGTTGTTGCAAGCTTGGGAAATGTAATTCAAAATAATTATCTCAAATAGTTTGGAGATACCGCATAGGCAGGCAATTCCTCTGTAATTCCTGACAACCTTCCTGCAACCCTTCTTGAATACCGGGAACACGAATGACTTCTTCCACACATTTGGAAAAGTGCCACAGAGGATGGAGCGGCGGAATTAGATGCTCAACGGTGTCGAGAAGTTGCTCGAACACTTCTTCAAAATAATAGACGGGATACCGTCAGGTCCAGCTATACTATGGCGGAAGAACTGCACCCTTTATGAACCTGACGTCGGATTGCAATTTATGTTAGAAGAACTATCGGAGCAACCATCAGAAATTTCGATGTAGCTGCTTGGAGCCCTGAAGGAAAGGATAAACGTTTTGTATAGGTAGATTTGTTCGCGTATATAAATAATCATTCTGCTCGTGGTCGTGACTAGGATTGGGCGATCTTGGATCGATTTAAAGAAAATCGATCTTTTCCCTTCGATTTTTTGGATCGATTCTTTGTACTCAAAAAAATCGCAAAAACCGATCTTTCTCTTCCGTTTTTCGATCTTAGAAAAACTTTTTATAGATTTGGTTTTTAGTGTAGCACGGACGGATTTCATGGGATGTTTGCTAGATGAGTTCTTTTGAATTTCAAGTAATAATTTTCAATTAATTGATTCAATAATTTCCATGACCATGACAAAATTGCATTTCCCAGAGCTTTCATGTTTCAAGATGCAATTTTTCTGATCTTTAAATTTTTTGTGGCCTTCATAATGAGTAACAAAATTAAATGTCTTTGATGTTTGAATAGAAATACAAAATTTGTATTCCCTGTTTAAAGAGAAGACGTAAATAAAGAAATTGTGAAAAAACATTTGGTTTTTCAAAGATCAATTCTTTAGTACCGATTTAATCAGTGGATCAATCCATACGCCGTTTAGAAAATCGATTCGTCGAGATCGATCTTTTTCTAAAGAGCGCCCGTTCCTAGTCGTGACATAATAAATGATGACTTCGGCGTCTTCTATCAAATGCCACGGAATGCATTGATCAAGCAGGCATTTGAAATCGTTCATGACTTCAGACCTCAATAGCTGGACAACAAGAGGGAAAAAATTCCATTGGACGATGCAGAACCTGCAAAATAGTTGAGCATCAAGTGAAAACTTGTACAACGATTGCAGGAATCAAAGGTTTTAACAGAGGGCATCGGAGGCAAATATATGACAATGGTATTCGATGCTTTTCGTACTGTACGCCTAACATCATTGAACTATGAACATGCGTTTTTCTCTCCTGGAAATTTCGTTCATTTGATCCGATTAAGATCAGAAAACGACAAAATTTACATTATTTTTGTAGCAAAGTAGGTACTAGGTAGCACAAACTTGAAAAATGTTTTTTGTAAACTAATTATTATCAATAAAAGTCGTTTCTTCGAGAAAATGGTTTATTTCAAAGTATTTTTTCACCGGTAATTTACCGGTTTTACCGGTAAAGAAACTTTCATTACCGAATAACCGGTTATTGAAATTTTGGCACGGTAATGCAATCCCTATATGCAACTGACTGCGTGGAGCTGACCAAAAATTTGTCGATATAATGTTCAGCATCAACAAAGTTCTTTTCAGTTGAATGTCATTAAAACCAGTACATTACATTGTGACAATATAATCCTCTGTTTTCAACTGTAGTCTAACAATTTTTGGGCAAACTAATAGCTTGGAGAATAATTTTTCAAGTAATTATTCACAATTTTTTACTTTTACTTCAAAATCCTACAGAAGCTGGGTATTCGATGTGAAATCCTTCAGCAGAAAATATGAGTACCATCAGATGAGTTATATAACGACCATATCAGATATATAATTACTCTTGCAATTAACATAAGCACTCAACACTTCCACTGTCTCGAATCAAAACGAAGCTTCCGTTGAATTTCCTCATCAATATTAGCGACTCCTGCAGATGCCAACGAGTCGTCCGAGGCATCCTTCATCTATTCGAGCACGTTTATCACTGCCCGAGATAACAATAGTCATCATCCATCACGTTGCCGCAGCAGAACTGAAGGTGTTAAAAATGATAAATACTTTCTTTTCGAGAAAAATACAACCTTCACCATATGTGGTTCTGCGCGCAGTGAGTCAATCAGTGACGCATTTATGCAGCTGCTGCAGTAATCATCCGTGCATACGCGTTCGGACATCAATCATAATCGCACCTCGAGGGGGGAGAGAGCGAAGGAAAAGATTGACCGTCGTCGCTGCAAGGATACACTCGCCAGTAAATGTTGTCTGTGACCCAAATTATCATTTAAATCGATTCTGGCGAACCTCACCCACCGGGACAGTCCTTTTGGTTCTTGATCCGCGCGTCGTATCGTTGACGACTGTATGCCACTCGTTAACCCCACAGCGGGCCACGGCCATTCCAAGTCGGCGCATAAATCGTTAGGACTAAGAATTTCCTCTCGCGGGGCTCTGTTAATGTCCCGGTAGAACGGGAAGGGAAGCCGACTGGCGAGGAGGCGGCCTTTCGCAGAATTGTTACCGCCGACGTTATTCATAATATAAACGGCCCAGGATAAACTAGTGTTCGGCCATCAGTTATAAATAATCGCTGTCCGCTCTCGGGAACAAGGAGCATCAAAAGCGGGCGGAGTGTTGCACCTCGAGGTAAAATTAAGCGTTTTTCACACTTTAGGCTGTCAATTACTGGAGCGGTTTTTTTGCGACCCTTGCAAAATGCACGGCGCGAGATGAATGGTTTCGATAAATCCACAGGCAATCAGCTTTACGAGCTTCGAAGCAATCCTACGTAGGGGCACTGGGAAGGCTTATGTACGAATGCCCCAAGATTCGGGGCGCAGAAAGCTAAAGCTCAAACGAAATGAATTATGGGAGTGGTGATTAAGATTTTGCGAATATTAATCACAAATGAATGGGCATAATTTTCCGACGGAAATCATGCTGTGTGGAAACGTTCTAAACAACTTCATATCCGGAGGTCAAGCATATGTGAAATTGCTACCTTTGGCGGAAGATAAAACGTTCGATTCGGTGTGGCTTGTTACAGGATGTTATTTTCTGTTATTACTATTCTTTTTGGAACAAGAACCAGTGTCCCACCAAATGTATCCATTATTAAACAAACGGCTGACCCAGATTTCCTGGCAGCGCGTGTCTCAATTATTCATCCTTGCTTCCGAGCGAACAACGCAGACCTTGAAGCCACACGTGTTTCCCTCGAGATGATATACGAACCGTCACGAGCGGTTGACCACGGGACAAAATTTGAATTTACAAAAAAAAACCTTTCTGCGACACCCTCAAGAGATGGGATCACTGATGCTGGACTACTTTTCTCCTCCACTTCTTTTCTCTGCACACACGGAGACATTTATTCATTCACTGCGAGCTGTTGTTATTTAAATGTATACACTAATTACAATTGTAGGCCACTGGGACAGGCCCCGCACGTGGTACTTACCGAAAATATGTGTGTGTGTTTCCGTGTGTACCGCTTCTTGTAGCCTGCGGTGATCAATTACACGGAAAATTAATCACCACGGGACAACCGGGATCTGGATGGACAGTTTCGTGTCAGAGGATTGAGAACCAAAACACTATATTTAACGAGCTACATACTGTCATGAGTCGTATGGAATAAATTATATACCCTCGAAAATAATACATTGTTAATACACCCAATTCTATATTCAGGAAAAGGAAACGAAAATTGGGACTCGCTTGAGACATCAAGTGTTTTCGATATTATCCACTTGTCTGCTTGCAATAGGTCAGAAAGTATTCTGATACGACGGACAAAAGTTTGATGTTTTCAAAGTCATATAATTCATTCCAAATAATCCAATTTTCCCATTACCGAAGCATCTTTGTGATCACACAGAAATTTCCTTTAATCAAAGTTTTTATGTAAATCTGCCATATTATAAAGTAAAGAGAAAATACCTAGAAGATGATCAAAATGATTCTATGTCAGCGGTACTCAACCTTTTTTTTCTAGCGGACCACAAACACGTGTTAGTCATGGTGTCACGGGTAGCACCTTCAGTTTTCCACCGAAGAATGCAGCTCTCATCACTGAATAATACCTTCATAACATCTGGCTTGAAAGGCGCTGAACTTTGACGCCACTTCTAAACCGGAAGTGTTGAAGTTGAAGTATAAGCAGTTAAAATTGAACATAAGTAAAACTAAATATTTTATAATCTCGCGAAATCGCTCTAATGAAAGCGTCTCTATTGTGATTGATGATGAGACTACTGATCGTGTTCGGGAAATAAAATATCTTGGCGTGATTTTTGATGACAATCTCAAGTTCAACACTCACATTGACACTGTCATCAGCCAAAAAAGTATGGAATCTGATGTCGATTGAAAAACGATTTGACCATTCACAGCAAAATACTACTGTACAAATCAATCATCTCTCCTCATTTGGACTTTTGTTCTTCCATTCTATTTTTAGCCAATGACATACAAATATTGAGATTACAGCGCTTGCAGAATAAAATAATGCGATTGATTGCAAAATGTAATAGGTCCACTTCCTCATCTTTGATGCTGGACGCTCTGCAATGGTTATCCGTGAAGCAAAGAATTGTTTATTTAACTATGGTGTGTATTTTTAAAGTTGTTAACGGTTTGCTGCCTCGATATTTGAGTGATCGAATTGAAAGAGGAAGTGATTTTCATAGATATAACACTAGAAACGCGAATGAATTGAGAACACCTAATTTCTTATCATGTGCTTCACAAAATTCGTTGCACTTCAAAGGAATAAATGTTTTCAACTCGATGCCAAGACATATTAAATGTACAACAACACTTAAGTAAATGTACAACAACACTGTAAGTAAAATCAGTTCGTTTTTTTTTTTGTTAAACTGATTTCAAAGCTGAGGGAAAAAAGTATTACCTAGAAGGTAATATAACTCGTCTTGCTCAAACCTCTGTAGGGGAAGGTGGCGGGACCATCATCATCATCTAAACAGTTTTCGAATTCACGAAAAATAATGATTCGATCTGAAAAAATCCCCAAAAAGTCATTCATGATTTATCTGGCATCTTACTAGCGACCAGATGGCGGCGGCAACTATGCTATCAAAATTGATCTTTCTCAAAGCCGATGGACCATGCTTACTTCGTGCATATTATGAAAATGCATTATGAGGCGAAAAATTTTGCACGCCCGTTCACCACGGTAGTAAAATAGAAATGGAGAGCGAGCACAATATTTTTAGTGCTTTCACGGTAATTCAACGACTAGCATCAACCGCCGACTAATCCTGACTTCGATGGACTTATTTGTGTTTTGTGATTTCACCTATATTCATAGATTTTGCGATTTCGATAGTTTCCCTTGAAGAAGTTTTTTAACTATGGTTTTTGTGTCAGTAAGTAATAAACATCACTCATAAATCATTTATCTTTCGAGAGTGATTATCATAATATTTCGTTCCGCCGACACAGAGATATGAACGCTCAATTCCTTGCATCCCAAATATAGCGCTCTCGTTTTCGAAAGTTTCATATCCTAGTACAGATACTGAAATGACGTGGTGCAAAAATGCAGAAGCACTCTCCAGCAGACGGCGTCATTTTTATTAGTTGAGATTCCTTATACCATAATTCCTTATACCTTAAAAGCAGCACAGCAGAGACCGTCATCGGGTATGAACAACGAGGACAACGGAACGAATGGTTTGACGACGAGTGCCGAGCGCTCCTGAACGAGAAGGATGCAGCACGCGCAGCCATGCTGCAACGAGCGACTCGACAAAACGTGAAACGATACAAACTGAAGCGAAGGCAGCAAACACATCTCTTTCGGGAAAAAAAGCGACGCCTGGAAGAGAAAGAGTGTGAGGAGATGGAGCTGCTTTATCGTTCTCGAGAATCGCGGAAGTTCTTCAAGAAACTAAACGCCTCGCACAAAGGCTTTGTGCCGCGGGCCGAAATGTGCAGAAACAAGGAAGGAGGCATCTTGACGAACAAACGCGAGGTGATCGAAAGGCGATCGAAAGGGGCGCGCAGACAGGAGACCAAGACGGCGTTGAGGAGGACTACACCGGCGCAAGGAACAACGACGACGTACCACCCCCGACGATGGGTGAAGTTAAGAAGGCCATTAATCAGCTCAAGAACCACAAAGCAGCTGGTAAGGATGGCCTCGTAGCGGAGCTCTTCAAGGGAGGTCCGAGAAAACTTATAGAGTATATGCACCGGTTGATAGTCAGGATCTGGGACACAGAACAGCTACCGGAGGAGTGGAAGGACGGGGTAATCTGCCCCATCTATAAAAAAGGCGACAAGTTGGATTGTGGGAACTATCGTGCCATCACAATCCTGAATGGTGCCTACAAAATTTTGTCTCAGATCCTCTTCCGCCTTCTATTGCCTCCTCCAGAAGTGCCGCGAGTATCAGGTCCATACACACCACATCTTCGTCGACTTCAAGGCCGCATATGATACAATCGACCGACGACAGCTTAGAAGGATCATGGACGAACACGGCTTTCCCCGAAAGTTGGCAAGACTGATTCAGGCAACGATGAACGGTGTGCGGATCTCAGGTGGGCTGTCGGAATCATTTGGGACTTACAGGGGACTTCGACAAGGTGATGGACTCTCCTGTCTGCTCTTCAACGTGGCGCTGGAAGGTGTTATGCGGAGAGCGGGCTTCAACATGCGGGGCACGATTTTCAACAAGTCTAGTCAGTTTATCTGCTTCGCCGACGACGTGGACATAATCGGAAGAACACATGCGACGGTAGCCGAACACATGCGATGGATGCGACTTGTATACCCGACTGAAACACGAAGCAGGGCTGATTGGGCTTGGGATCAATGCGTCTAAGACTAAATACATGCTAGCTGGAGGGACTGATCGCAACAGAGTTCTTCTTGGTAGTAGTGTTGTGATCGACGGCGACGAGCTCGAGGTGGTGGAGGAATTTGTCTACCTTGGCTCGTTGATAACAACTGACAACAACAACAGCCGTGAAATTCGAAGACGCATTGTCAATGGAAGTCGTGCCTACTATGGGCTCCGCAAATCCTTGAGGTCCAACAAGCTCCGACCCCGTACGAAGTGTACCATGCACAAATCCCTAATTCGACCGGTTGTTCTCTATGGGCACGAAGCATGGACGATGCTTGAAGAGGACTCACAAGCGCTTGGAGTTTTCGAACGCCGAGTGCTCAGAACAATATTCGGTGGTGTACAGGAAAACGGAATATGGAGAAGGAGAATGAACCACGAACTGGCGCAACTCTACAACGAACCCAGCATTCAGAAAGTCGCCAAGGCTGGACGAGTGGGATGGGCAGGGCATGTTGCAAGATTGCCGGACAGCAGCCCTGCAAAGATGATGTTCGCATCTAATCCGGTAGGAACAAGAAGGAGAAGAGCCCAGCGAGCGAGGTGGTTGAACCAGGTGGAGCAGGACTTGGCAAGAATCGGTGCAGCCGTGAGTTGGAGAACTGCAGACATGGACCGGGTTTATTGGAGAAGAGTAGTGAATCAGATCTAATCTCAATGGGATGTAGAGTAATAGTAAATAGATAAATAAATAAATTATACCATATAACACACCTTGAATGTGTTCTTTATGGCAACTTCTGGAATACGCGTCTACCAGTGATGATCGGGAGAGCTTTCTTTGAAGAAAAATCCTCCGACTAGAGCGGGAATCGAACTCGAACCCCCGGCATGATAATGTGTGCACTTCTTTGATTTATAGAGGCTAATTTGGAAAACTAAACTAAGTTCTCAGTAATTTGAAAAAACTCGCTGCCGTCTGATCGTTATCCGGACCACTCGTAGGTCATGAATTCTGTGAATTCCCGAATAGTAAATAAACTGAAAACAGGCGGAGTCTCAATTTCATTTTTTGACGTAAAACTACGTCTTACATTAAGAAACCAAATCAGAATACACATTCACATTTTTATGAAATAAATTTAACGTTAATAACTATTTTTGCTGCGAGCGGATTTTAACGATTTTCATACCAATTGAATCGGAAATTTTCTAATATTTGTTTGATATGCTATACATAACAATCTCATAGTCTGTATATGGTTTAAATCGATGAAAATTGGAAGCATTCCCATTTCCCCATACATTTGTTCTGTCTATTTGTGTGCTTTCCCGAACAGAGCTGTCAATAACGGGAAAATTATGCAGCCGCTAGAATAGAGACAACGGAGCGGGATAACGAAAAGAGAATATTTGCGAAGTAAACTCCACCCTTGCAGAATAAGTAAGCTGTCGCTAGCGTATAAGTATCGCATCTCCTCTGAGTAAAATTCTCAAAATTTTTCTGTGCCCGAAACAACTAAGGTCGTTTATTCTGCTCGTTTTGTGTTTTATGTTTCTCCTCGAGATGTGAACGGCTCTGTTCTGATGCAACAAGCTCATAGCTTTGTCGACGGTTTTGACCAAGAGTCGAGAAACGATTTTTCATAAACGGTCATTCACGCGATGTTTCATTTTTATCAATCATATTTTTTATGCAACCGTGTGCATCTGTTAGACGCGTGTTTGATGCTTGCTGAATAACGATGTACGGAAGATACCTCTCGTTAAATACTCAGTGCAATGTTGTACAAATGTTGCAATGAAACAAATTGCAACATATGACCAATTAGTGCAGTGGTTTCCAACCTTCTTTGCTCAATTCCCTCTTTACGAAAATTAATCCCAGTGCTTCACCCCTATCAGTATGTTCTAAGAGAGTCTGTAGCATATCAGTAAAGTAATATAAGAATACAAACGGTTTTCAAGTTATATTCGCAACAAAAACGGTATATAAAGTTTAACAAGTCAGTATGGCACCTGCGCCTGAACGGCTTCCGCCAAAACCGAAATTCTTTGTGATTCGTCTTCGATATCCACTCTGTTACGGTGTTTTGTTCCCATCAGTAGTATTGTACGAAATCCATATTCATATTCATATTCAGATAAATTTTACGCAAAAGAAAACAACACTCGTAATACTTATTCCGCATATCAGGATAAGAATCGATCATTTGTAGATCGTTGAGTTTATTCTGAAATAGATCCTGCCAGTCGGAAGGCATTTTAAACCATGTCCAAATTTATTCTTTGATATAAGGAAAATATGTTTCAAGTTTAACTTCCAAGTCTTGACAAATACTTGATACTATGATCTTCTGTACTGTTTCGTCGTCTATTCCATCATCATTCACTGACGAAAGTCTTTCAAACATTGCGAAGTTGTTCATTTGAACATTAGGTTTCTGATTTGGAAATGTTTGCCGAGGATCGCAAATTTGAGCGTATCCAATAAAGTTTTTATGGCAATTTTTGCTAATCATTGTCATCTTCATACTAGGTAAATGCGTAATATTCCCTTGCACAATTCCCCCCTTTCAATGACCAAATTCCCCACTAGGAGGGAACTCCCCACCGGTTGAAAATCACTGAATTAGTGTATTGTTCTCGCAAAGGCAAGAAGGAATCGTTACTTCTCGAAACGATTCTACAAAACCACGCAAGCCATTGAACCTTTTCAGGGTCCCGGACCTTTTTACTAAAGAGTAATTTATGAAATTTCGACATATTCCCAAATAATATCCGAAATGATAAACCCACAAATTTCGAAAAAAAAAAGATTTCGTAGTCTTACGTCCTAAGCGGTCGTGTCTCGGATACAACCCCTCGAATTTTTTTTCAGTGTCATGCTTTGCCATGCCGAAGATTCGTAGGTGAGAGATAGATTGAAGAAAATCTTGCACAGAAAAAGCATCGAATTCCTGTGCGTTCCTATCATTTTGAGCCCCTCAAATATAAACGGAGAAGATTTAAGCGGTCTTTCGAGGGGCTCAAAATGAAAGGGGTGTAAGTGACATCATCGATTTCTCTCCATCGACTCTCTCTTATGGTCATAACTAAGCTATAAACACATTCCCAGCTGTATTTGATAATGTGGAAGATAGGTCAGAACCTCATCTATCGGAGTCTATAGTAAACTCAAATTGGAACGTTTCTGCAGTTGAGAACGTTTCACTTACACCCCTTTCATTCTGAGTTCCTCATTTGTAATATTGCAAATGCATCTACAGGTTAATCAGTCTGCGTTTTTTCGTCGAAATATTCCCAGTCGACAGAGCTTCCGATGAATATTTCGTATGTCTTGTAAATATTTTTAATTTAATAATATATTTTATTAATTATTATTATTTTAATATCATATTTATTTTCTCAAAGGAAATGCATGCTCGGTCAAAGGTCAAAGGAAATGTATACATCAACGACATTCGGAATTTGGATTAATAGTTTATGAGCAACGTAATTCATATCCTCTTTCTTTTAGAACCGCTTAACTTTCGTCTGGATCGTGGCTTTCGGTTTGTTGTGCAGCATCGTGGCACACTTGGGAATGTGTCGCTCGGCAGCGCTCTGATTGAAGCGTCGCGAGCAATGCGGGCACTGGATGTAATCCGGATTCTCGGATGGCGGAGGAGGTGGCAAATCGGACAGTTTGCCGCCCTTCGCTAGATGAGCTTGCATTTCTTTAGCCGCTCGAATTGTCCGGATGAACTCCTCATGCTTCTGGCGCCAATTATTTTTACGAGTCGTATCCGTCCCACCAGCCGAGGAAACAGATCTTCTCCCAAGCGGCGTACCCTTCTTGTTGAGGATGTACTTTTCCGCAACTGTTCCCGCTAGCCGTTGGTTGGTGGTGTCGAAAACCTCCCGTTTCTTGGCTTTTGTTTTCTTGCAGATTTCCCGATGTTTGTTGATACGATCCTCAGCAAAGTTTCTCTGGCACATGTCACATCTCACAAGTCTACCCGAAACAGATCCAACGAAAGTGGAACCCGCTGAAGCTACTGACGATGCCAATAAAGGTCTTCTGATGGGAATCATTGTTGAACTGCGTTGTAGCTATCGTGTGGAGAGTGGACTGAAAATGTAATGACAGTTATTTAGATTTTTAACAATGCCTACTTTAGTGAGTTTCAATCAAAAATTGTGTTTCTTTGTCGCCAAGAGGCCCAAAATCCACTTTCACAAACAAGTGGACGCTAATGATACTCTAGCACTTTTCATTTGAAACCAAAAACAAATAGGAGAACCGGGGGTAAGCCCGGCCACATAAGGGAAAGCATTGTTTTGTGTGATCTGAGGGCACATATTGTTATGTTTCCCTCACAGAATCATTGTCTAGATTATTTTCCATGAGATATAAGAAATATCAGTGCTTTTAAACGGCAATTTTGCAAGTAGTAGTCAAATTTCAATTTTCAGTATGAATGTGGCAACCACCAAATGGGAGGTATTCTAATTCTAGATGTTGCTTTCGAATATGGTTCGAATCGCTCAACTGATTCCGGAGATATGGTCGGAACATGCTCCGGTGAACATAGAATATGGAGAAGAAAGGGGGTTGAAATTAGGCAGATCTATCATGTTGCACCTCAAACCACACCACAATTCAATTAGTTCGACAGAATCTAGGTCCTAGTTTCGAGCATACCACCTTTCACAAAACGTGATTCTGTAATGTAGACCTGGGGTTCCCAAAGTCTTGGGAGTTCGTTTCATAGAAACTCCACAAACGATAGCTTCTTTTGCAAGTGCGAGATTCTCCTGGGACCCACTCTCACAAGTCGATATCCTTGGAAGCTGCGAGGCATCTGAAATAGATGGAAAATATGTCCCAATAACCTTCAACTAACTGGAAATCATACCGGGCTTACACCACTCAAAGGGTGACGGTCTTACCTCAACAGCATACATTTTTTAAGGAGGCAATTCATATTAATTTATTGGCTTAACATACCTCAACTCGAGTCCCAGTAATAGTAAACAATTCAGGAGACAAACTGTGGAACAATTGATTTAAATTGGATTTGATTTAAAACGTCTAAAATAAGAAATACAAACATGTACAGTGTTCAAAAACAGAGTTAACAAGAGTTTTCTATTAAAACTCAAGTGGTGCCGGTCTTACCCTCAGTGACGGGCTTACCCTCAGTTTCCCTACTCTTACGCCTAAATGGCTGTTGTGTAATAGATAAAACAAAGATTTGTCGATAGATAGGAATACTCTTACGCTTAAAAATGGTTACTGTGTAATATACAACAAAAATTGTCTTTACACATCAAGGACCGGAAAGTAACCTGTAAAGGCGGGATTCCAGCTATTCGATTTGATGCAAGTCAATGCATCTTGCTTATTGAGGTGTATCATTTTACGACATAATTGGTCTTGTAGAACACTTATCCAATGGCTTGCGGATCGGTGCGGCTTGTGTAGCACGACATGTTTGACAATATTGGGGCAATTATGTCATTTATTGACGATCACCATAATTCACCAAAATAATGGGACAACAAAATTATTGATTATAAAAACAATAACATCAAGACATATGTTGGAGCAGTGCGCAATCGCACACTACTGTGGTTGACGTGGAAACAAACATTTAAAAAAACGCGCAAGTATCATATACATTGTTGTTAACGGATCAAAGTTTTTGTTGCGTGCAAGTTTTTGTTCTACGTCCGATTTTTTTTTATCCAATTTCAGAGCCGAATTTTAATCGTGTATATGTCACATCTTTATCATATCTATAATTAACACATTACACAGTTGCCATTTTTTCGGCGTAAGAGTATTCCCTTCTGATCTTCCATTATCCAGTTAGACCACCGGACACCGGACAGTGGATCGATCTCAATCGCTGATGATTGTTGCATGGACGTAGTTATTCTGTAACAACACAAAAATGGTCAATGAGGGCCCTGAGTTTTGAACTCATGATCGATCGCTTACTAAGCGAACGCGCATCCAATGTGGGTACGGAGACCCCGAATAATGAATTATATCAGGTTAAATAAATTGATTGTTTATCAAGGAACAACCTTCAAAATCATGCTCATTAGATAGAGAATTGAATCGTTCATCTTTCCACGTAATTCATTTTTTTCTTGATCGTGATAGACTGGACTGAAACGTGAGCATGGGTCAATATAGGATAATATACAGAATTTCGAAAATCAAGAAAAGCTGTTCGAGTAGAGTTAACGAAGTTATTCGATCGGGAAATATTATACCTATCTTCCAGTCACAATTTTATTATTCGGAATAGGGTCTGAGAAAAGTTATAGGCCAAGTAATATGGCTGAAATTAATTATTGTAATGAAAATTGAAAATCATTAATTGAAAGGACCCAAAACACATTCTCGAGATAGTACTCATTCGATTTAGAATATTTTTATCTATGTTTAGCAAAATTTCGTTAGTCGGAAGAGGGTTAAGAAAAGTTATAGGCCAAAACCTATACAACTTCTATGGGAGAAAATAATTAATTGAAAGAAAATTTTAAAAAAGTTATTTGAAACGACCCAAAACGCATTTTCGAGATAATACTCATTCGATAGAGAATATTTTTATTTATCTTTAGCCAGATTTTCATTGCTCGGAAAAGGTTATGGGAAAAGTTATTGGCCAAAACGTATACGAGTTGTACGGGGGAAAGGGTCTGGCCGGGTAAGGGAATATAAAGTGTTCCCAAACCAAATCACCAGCTCTGTGGAAAATATTGTATAAAAATTTTGACTATTTTTCGAATCCCTATGTAATTCGCCATAGGATCTATGGTGAAAAATGTACCTTTCTATTTTTTAGCACGCCATTCTGAATAGCTTCGAGATAAAAATTTGGAAAAAATGGGTAGGTTATATCTATGATATAACCGCAAGGTTGACGAGGGACTACCTTAGCTTAGCAATCATTTGTTCATATTGATTAAATTTTTGATTTAAAGACAAAACAAACTTCCGACTTTCATGTATTTGCAATGTCGATTTCTCCAACACTGCTTGGTTTTGAAGTCTGTGTTAGGGAACACATTTCGGTGAGAACAAAAGTCCCCATACTTTTATGTATTTGCTATGCCGATTTCCCCGAGGCTGCTTGGTTATGATGACTGTGTTGGGGAAACCGTGAATCGGGCCAATCAAAACGAGGCAGTTAGGGCGTTTATAACGCTTAATATTTTACAGTTATTCAATTGTTCATCTAATGAAAAATAACATTTTATTAATTGCGATAGACGCGTAGAATTATTCCCTATCAATTGATGCAAACATCTTTCCGATCAAGTAAGAAATGTTCAAGTTATGAGCATTCGGAATCTTTCATTTTTTTCCTGCATGTTCTGTGTCTACGTCTACGGTTAGACGTAGTCCCACGCCAAAATACTGAAAGTTCAACTTACTATGATATATCGAGGAATATTATTAAAAAATAAATTCCTCAAAAATTGAAGTACTAAAAATCTTGAAATATTGTTTCTTTTCAAGATTTAGAGATTCAGTACTACTCTAATTCGTATTTAAATATGTTCGTATGTGTTTTCATATATTTGTGTTTTATTTCAGAAAACTTAGAGAACTATGCGGTACGAAAATATTTAATAAGTCTAAAAATTCTCTGTAATTCATTTTTTTTATTTTCCCGAACTCTATAATGGTATTATATTCATGGGTTCGTAAAAAGTTCCCCAAATATTATCACCAGCACTATGGAAAATATTTTATAGGGTACCAAACTAGAAAATAAGATAATTCTCCTATCTGGTTCATTATAAGAGCTATAATAAAAAAAAGAGTTTATCTTTTTTTCCTCATATTCTCAATAGGCTTGGAAATGAAAATTTGAGAAAATACTCAAAGTGCATCTACTATGTTGTACCACGACAAATTATAACAAGACTCGCGTAAAAAAATCCAAGGTGTATAGAATTTATTCATCATCAAATACGAATTCGAAATTTTCGTTCAATCAATAATATCTCTGTACTGAATGGTCCTACAACAACGTTATAGAAATCAAATGAAAGATAGTTAATCACGTTGATTGGATTTGCTATCTTTGAAAAAAAAAAAGAAAGAAATCGATTTCTCATTTCTTCCCGATATTTTTTCCCTACATCTACATACATCGAGATACAAATTTCTCTGTAAAATATTCTGCCTAAATCCATGTAAATTATGCTTTAAAGTGATTTGATATTTCACGATTTTAAAGCATTTCAAAAATCGCCTAAAAATTTCGGCTTCGCACTCTGTTCCTTCATTTTTTTTTCAAGTGTGAAAAAGTTCTATTTCCATTTTTGTTAAATTTATAGATTTCCCTCCTACAACTTGTATACATTTTGGCCCATAACTTTTCTCAGATCCTTTTCCGAATAATAAAGTTGTGGCTGGAAGATAGGTAAAATATTTCTCTATTAAATAACTTCGAACAACTTTTTTTGATTTCAAAATTCTGTATATTATCCTATATTGACCCATGCTCACAATTCAGTCTATAACTTTTCTCTGTCACGATCAAGAGAAAAATTGAATTATGTGGAAAGATGAATGATTCAATTCTCTATCTTATGAGCATGATTGTGAAAGAAAAAAAGTTGTGAAAGTTGAAAAAAAGGTTTGTGGATCTGAGCCTAGAGGCTCGGACGGGATCTTGACATAGGACTGTGATTGTGTGTAGTAATTGCATTTAAATTGAGTTTTTCATTGTTCAAAATCTGTATTTTTTCTCTCTTTTTATACATCAAATGGATGCCCTGGAAAAACCGTTCCCTGTATGAAATTGTATCCTTTAAATGGGTTAGATGACATAACGTGGTAGAATTCGGCATCACATTCTGTTCAAAAATGTACACAAAAATACCATTAAAGCCATTACTACCCTTTTCTTCTGTTTATTTAATCATGCAGCAGAAGACAAATATTCATCATGTATCATCTTTAAACACAAGTAAATAGTTAAGACCTACATAAATATAAGCCTGAGTCAAATCAATCTATGACCACAAAAATATATTATATAATATATATCGGGGTGGGAGCGAGTGGATAGTGCAATCGAAAGAAAACATACCCAATTAAATCGTCAAATTGTTAATTTCTTTACTATATTCACTGTTCATGTTTCAATAAAAAAAAATCTGGATAAATTTCCTGTCTAATGATATATAACACAACATATGTCGCAATAACCATTTTGAGTAATATGCGTTTGAAAACTCTTAATAAATCGTTACATTTTTCGTAGTGACCCGCCTATATAGAAATCAAAGACATAGTCGTATGTCAAAAAAATTGCACACAACAAAAACTTTTATCCGCTAACTTCACACAAGTCCGTAACGGAGGAACGCGGAAATGAGAAAACTCGTGAGCGTGAAAGTGTTAAGAGAAAAATGTACACGAAAAAATTCGGCTCTTTTACAGCTGGATTGCGAAATGAGCCTAATGAAATAAACAGATGGGGTAAAAAAAAAGTTACAGAGGCCTACTTCGTTATTTGCTTCACATCGACACCTACTGTGATTGCATTGTCGCAAGGTAACAACAAAGAGAAACGTATTCAGTAGTTAACTGCGGGAGATATTTGAATATCATAAGGGGCTGTTCACATACCACGTGGACAACTTTAGGGAGCATAGGGGTTACGAAAATGTCCACGCTTGTCCACGGTGAGGGGGGAGGGGGTTTTGATAATGTCCACGTGGATACGTAGGGTAATTTTGTCAAGTAAAACGTTCAAGTTAATAGTCAAAATTCAATGAGATCTGTTTTGTATTCACACGATTTTTTGAACTTCACACCCGCCCTGAGTACTCAGTATTCATCAATAAAAAGACTGAACTGCCTGAGAGTGCTGCTCGTTCAAACATCCATATTTTTTCATATGACTGAACCTTTTTCCTGAAATGTATATTCTGAATGTAACGCACATGAACTAGGATCCATCAATTTATTCCAATCGATAATAGAGGGCCATTAAATCCGTCAGGATAAAGACACCCAATAACACAAAGAATGTTGGATTTTTTGTAGTATTAAAAATTACGACTTAAGTGCGGGTTCTTCTTCTTCTTCTTTTTGGCTTTAAGAGGGTTTAAACTTTTCAGTTCATTCGCCTCATTAAGTGCGGGTTGAATTCAGCTTTTGCTCTTGATGACAAAACTGTATGGTTTTTTTTCGAGAACTCTCAAAGATTTCTGAACGTTGAAACGAACAACAATTTCTTCCATGAGTGTACGTGCCGTATCTCTGGAGATCTATTTCTTGCAATGATGTTGTTCTTCATTGATGTCTGGT
This sequence comes from Toxorhynchites rutilus septentrionalis, assembly GCF_029784135.1. Classification (NCBI taxonomy): domain Eukaryota; kingdom Metazoa; phylum Arthropoda; class Insecta; order Diptera; family Culicidae; genus Toxorhynchites; species Toxorhynchites rutilus. The sequence continues at coordinate 267,982,004 of NC_073745.1, forward strand.
AACTTTTGTAATAGGCTCCTTTTGAGTTGTCTGGAAAGTTCATGCTGCTACTGCTGTTTAATCAAAAGAAAAGATTAGTCCTTGATGCACATGAGTTAGTAAATTAGCACAGATGTCGAAAATCACCGTTCATGAGAGACGAAACAACACGAAAAACGCTACAATGCATGGACTACATATGAGTCCATATTACGGAACCCGATCGGATTTGACATATCGCAATCCGAACGAAATACACTTTTGCATTCTGCATTTCAAGGTTGCAACATTTGCACAATCCGATAGGATTTTACTCGATCAGATTGAGGGGGATAGAGACACGAATTTTGGACGTTTCTTTGAGCTCCGAAAAAGTAAAACAACGAATATTTTTACCATCCATTATATCACTATCTCTATCTTTCAACAATAAAACAAAAATTGAAAGGAAAAAAATATATCCATAATTAGAAGCTGATCAAGTGAGGGGGTTCAAAGAAAAGTTGTGCCATGGCGTACACGATTCCAGCCCTTCTGGTTATCTGAAACAAACAAATCGAACAGATTCTGAATCAGTAAAGATGCCACTATCGCATGAACCTCGGACAAGTCAAAAACGTGTTTTTGACAAAATGGCGGAAATTTGAAGAAAAAAAAGATGTTTCAAACATTTTGGCGTAGGACTACGTCTTTCATTTCTATACTGGGGTGTAAGTTCAAAGTTTCAAAAACGAAAGAGTGACGCTGGACTGCAAGGTTTTGAACGTTAATACCTCGTTACCGGTTGAATGGAGTGTTTCAGTTTCTGTTCTGCTTTCGCATGGAACAGTCGTGAAAAATTATATGCGTGTGAATGCGCCCGAGCGAAGGAATATTCGCACCCATGACTTGTTCCCGTGATGCAATCCAATAGCATCAGTTTCTGTTCTGCTTTCGCATGGTACAGTAATTCAAAATTGCCACATCACGATAAAAGCGAAATGAATTGTATGCAAGGTTATAAAGACATTATTTCGTTTTCACCGTGAAATGGCGCCCTCAGTTTCTATTCTGCGCATGGAGTGATCATGAAATATATACCAATGTTCGAGATTTCGGTCTATGTTAGTATCAGAAAGGGATACTTTGCTAAAAACGCATTCGCTTTGCAGAAATTGCTTTAAAACCGGACATCAAGCAAGAACTTGCGAATCCAAATATAGCTGTAGAAACTGCAAGGGTCGTCATCATACGCTTGTGTGTTTTAAACCTGGTAAGGATTCGAATGTCAAAATAGCATCAGTCGCAAGAAATGATTGTAACTCCGAAGAAGCTGGCTGTTCATCAGGTTCTAATTCCTCCCGTGTGGCAAACACTGCAGCAAGCAATGTTCAACTGTCTGGAAGTGCGCAGCGATTTTCATCATCGATTTTATTGGCAACAGCGGTGGTGCTGATAGAGAACTGTGAAGGCAGTTGGTATCCAGCTCGCGCACTTTTAGATTCTGGTTCCGAAAGTAATTTCATTTCCGAGCGGCTATGTCAAAGGTTGAAACTGAAACGAGACGAAGTGGATATTTCAGTTCTTGGAATTGGGCAAGCTGCAACCAAGGTTCACCATAGGATACATACAGCAGTTAAGTCTCGGATTTCAAACTACACGCGGGAGATGAATTTCCTAGTCCTACCCAAGGTCACGGTCAATCTTCCTACAGCAACGGTAAATACCAAAGGTTGGTCCATCCCAAATGGAATTAAGTTGGCGGATCCTGCATTCTTCGAATCCAAGGCGGTGGACCTGGTTCTTGGCATTGAGGCATTTTTTGAATTTTTTGAATCTGGAAAAAGAGAAACATTAGGAGAAAATTTACCAATACTCACCGAATCCGTTTTTGGGTGGATAGTGTGTGGAGGATTATCCGTTCCAAACCATGGCATCCACATCAACTGCAACGTTTCTGCTTCCGAAAAACTGGACGATTTAATTGCTCGATTTTGGTTCTGCGAGGAAATTGGATCAACGAAATATTCACCGGAAGAAACACGCTGTGAACTATTTTACCAGCAGACTGTTCGGCGAGAAGCAAATGGACGGTACATAGTGTCACTACCGAAAGATGAAGGCGTTTATCCACGGTTGGGCGAGTCAAGGGACATCGCATTCCGGCGTCTTCAGGGAATTGAGAGGAGGTTGGCTCGAGATTCCACATTAAAAGATGAATATACCGCATTCATGCAAGAATACCTGGAGCTAGGTCATATGAGGAAAATTAACGCTGATGAGCGTGATAGTGTGAAGAGATGTTATTTGCCACATCACCCGGTTATAAAGGAAACCAGCACAACTACCAAAGTGCGTGTCGTCTTCGATGCTTCCTGTAAGACGTCCACAGGTGTATCTCTGAACGATGTACTACTGACAGGGCCGGTGGTACAAGATGATTTAAGATCAATAATTCTGCGTAGTCGAACTTACCAAATTATGCTTGTATCCGACATAGAGAAAATGTTCAGACAAGTTAATGTGTGTCCTATGGATAGAACGTTGCAGAGCATTTTATGGCGTTTTCCACACGAGGATTCCGTTGGTACATATGAGTTGAACACCGTTACCTACGGAACAAAACCCGCACCTTTCTTGGCTTCTCGAACGTTGAAAGAATTGGCAATGAATGAGGAGCAAAACTTTCCACTGGCAGCCAAATCTATAATAGAGGACACATATGTCGATGACATCATCACAGGAGCAAACAACATAGACAGCATAAATAATTTAAAAACACAGCTTAATCAAATTATGGATCGAGGCGGATTCAAACTACGGAAATGGGCATGCAATCGATCAGAAGTTCTGGAAGGAATTCCCAAAGAAAACCTAGCACTGTGCGACTCAGTCGAATTCAAAATGGAAACAGATCGTTCTATAAAGGCCTTAGGATTGGCCTGGATCCCAAAGGGGGATAAATTAATTTTCCAGTTCAACATTCCATCTCCAACAACGATCAAGCAGCTCACCAAACGCCAAATACTGTCCGTCATTGCATCGTTGTTTGATCCACTAGGGCTATTAGGAGCTACGATTACTGCAGCCAAGATCATTATGCAGCTGCTATGGTCATTAAAAGACGCAAATAACAAAGGTCTAGATTGGGATCAACCTGTACCATCGAAAGTTGCAGAGATGTGGTTGAAGTATCATGTGGAGCTTCCATCATTGAATGAAATACAAATAGATCGATGCGTGGTCATCCCCGATGCAACCATGATAGAAATTCATTGCTTTTCGGATGCCTCAGAGAAGGCATATGGTGCATGTTTATATATTCGAAGCCAGAATGTAAACGGGAAAATTCAAGCCCGGCTTCTCACTTCCAAATCCAAGGTGGCGCCATTAAAATGCCAGACGATTCCCAGACTCGAGCTGTGTGGTGCACTTTTGGCAGTACAACTGTACGAGAAGGTACGCGAATCAACGCGATTTAAATCAAAAGGTTATTTTTGGACGGACTCCACATGTGTACTGCGTTGGATAAGAGCAACTCCAACGACATGGACCACCTTCGTGGCCAATAGAGTGGCAAAAATACAAGCTGTTTCTGAAGGTTGTCAATGGAAACATGTTCCAGGTATCAACAATCCAGCAGATATGATTTCCAGAGGAATTTCACCCCATGAAATCACAATGTCCAAGATTTGGTGGCATGGACCAAGATGGTTGGAACAAGAAGAATGTACCTGGCCCGATTTCAACTTAAACAGCATTGCTGAACTAGAAGAGGAACTACGTCCTAGAAAAATCACGAGTAACACCAGTTCCGCAATCAAGGAGTTCAGTGAGTGGTACATTGAAAAATTTTCCACTTACACTAAATTAATAAGAAGCACCGCATATTGGCTGAGGTTGATCAATCGTCTTCAATCAACATGCAAGACTAAGGAGCCAAACACATTCCTTACCACTGCAGAGCTACGACAAGCAGAAAACACAATAATTCGTCGAGTTCATCAGGAAACGTTCATTGATGAGTGGAAGAGCCTATCCAAAGGAGAACCGGTGTCGAGAAAATCAGCGTTGCGTTGGTATAATCCATACATCTGCAAAGAAAATTTGATTAGAATAGGAGGTAGACTATCGAATTCGAACGAAACAGAGGATACAAAACATCCAGCGGTGTTGCCGGCTCGACACGTATTTACTCGTATGCTGATGCGATATTATCACGAAAGACTATTGCATGCGGGTCCACAGTTGTTGTTGGGAACAGTCAGGTTGAAATTTTGGCCATTAGGAAGAAGGAGTGTCGCCCGAAATGTAGTTCACCAATGCTTGAAATGTTTTCGAGCAAAGCCATCAACAGTCCGTCAGTTTATGGGGGAACTGCCAGCAGCACGCGTCACGCCATCTCGTCCATTCCTGAATACCGGAGTTGATTACTTCGGACCTCTTTACGTACGAGTAGCTCCTCGACGTACCACAACGAAGGCATATGTTGCCATTTTCATTTGCCTATGCACAAAGGCCGTGCATCTAGAGTTGGTGTCTGACCTGTCGACTGACCGATTCCTTCAAGCCCTACGCCGGTTTATATCAAGAAGGGGGCTATGTGCACACATCTATTCTGACAACGGGACAAATTTTGTCGGAGCCTGGAATAAAATAAAAGAAATTTTCATAAGAATGAAGAGCAACGATTACCGTGATACGATTTCCAAGGAATGCACCAAATATGGTATCCAATGGCATTTTAATCCTCCACGTGCTCCCCATTTCGGAGGTTTATGGGAGGCAGCGGTCCGTTCTGCGAAAAAACATCTTCTGAAGGTCGTTGGAGAACATCCGGTGTTGGTAGAAAATTTGTCAACGTTACTGGTTCAGGTGGAAGGCTGTCTCAACTCACGTCCATTGACTCCATTAAGTGATGATCCAACCGATTTAGATCCTCTAACGCCAGCGCATTTTTTAATTGGTTCCTCACTCCAAGCACTGCCGGAACCAAGCACCGAAAATATTCCCATCAACCGGCTTAATAGATGGCAGTTGGTACAACGACAACTCGAGGATTTCTGGAAACGGTGGCGCAGAGAATACCTTTGTCAACTTCAAGGGAGAAACAAACGATGGAAACCTCCATTGAAAATCGATGTTGACAAACTAGTGGTCATTCAAGATGACAATCAGCCACCCATGCGGTGGAAAATGGGCAGAATCATCGCCACTCACCCAGGCCCAGATGGTGTTGTTCGAGTAGTGACATTAAAAACTGCCACAGGAATTTTGAAGCGACCGGTAGAGAAAATATGTATGCTTCCGATAGTTGACTGCAATGCCGATTCAGCACAAGAACATATGTAGTCGAAGACTGTTTACATTTCTTTCCAGTATTCCCATCCAAATGAGGAGGATTCTTTGCAGAAATTGTGGAATTTCAGGGTGGGTGAGAATGTTTGGTAGAAACGCACCCCTAAACGCGCTCCTGCGGTTGTTACACAGCGAAAGGAGAGAACGGAGTATGGCAGAGAGTGAGTGTCCTCACTGAATGAACCGTCATCGTCATCACCTACACTATTACCGACGATGATCGAACAAGGGACCTTTGTATGCCGAGATAAAAAGCCAGAATGCTACTAAAAAGGAAGTAATTGTGTTGCGCAAAAATGGTCGAGAAATAATTGTTAGTCTTAAGTCCAATAAATTTGTATAGTTTTGTAAGAGAATAAATGTAGTTTTGTGTAGAGTTTGTCTTATAAAATTTGCGAGTTATAATTTTGTGTTGAGTAACCGAATAAACGGAAACGGAAATTGGTTTCGTCCAGTGTGGATTTGAATAAACGCAGTGTTGTAAATTGGCCCAACCCAAGCTATCGAAGCCGGAAATCCCAACCCTGAGGCGCCAACGATACAACACTCGTATTATTCTCACTAAAACAAAAATGAATCAATTATCAAACATCTTCAGTTGCTTTTATAAGGCCACTCAAATTCCATTGGTTCGTTTCGGGACTACCAACAAGTTCGGAAGAGTTGAATTTTATGTTAATAACAATTCCATACTTATACTCATCCACCCACACACTACAAAAGAAAAACTTTCATCTTTCAAAATATTCATTCATTCATTAATTCAGAATTGATTCAGGTGCAATTTCAAATAAAGATTACCGAGCCAATGGTAGTCCTACGTCTACCTTGCGGTTATATCACAGATACAACGCACTTCTTGTTTTTTTTTCAAGTTTCTTAATATTTTTAACATAGTAAAGTTACGAAATTGTGGTTTTTTATAGGTTCATGCGATAGAGAGATGCATACAGATTGTATTCATAAAAACATAGATCGGATAAGTAGAACTTGAGATATCAGGTCAGCCTCTTCTATGGTATATTCTTAAATGTCTGAATTAGAGAAATATGAAGAAAAACATTGATTTTTTTTTCAAATTTCTAGACTAGAGTACCCTCTTAAAGAACGCAATACTGTGTTAATCTCAAATCCAACCGGATTACGGAATAAGGGTTTCTTTTACCGAAAAACACTTGAAGGGACTTATCTCAATCTGCGATTCGTTTCATAAACGCGACGAAAATACATATTTGTAGCGAATTGTAAAGGGCAAATCATTCACAAGAATGTTGAGTTAAAAAAAATCTTAGCAAGTAAATGGAACCCCGAAGCAGGTTTTCGCTTGAAGAAAGTTATGGCTGGGTCTGGTAGGACTGGGTGAAAATTTGTATCATGAGCTTCTGCCAAGCAACTAGTTTCGATGAATTCCGACAAGTACTGCTAACAGCTGAACGTATCAAAATCAACGATCCATAACGCTTCTAGGGCCCTTCTAAAACTCCACCCGCCTTACTCACCAGATATTGCATCTTCAGATTATTGACTGTTAAAATTCTTGTAAGAACTTCAACTTACTGCATAGCATAAGTTCTGAGAGGATGGAATTCTCAAGTTGCATGAAGGATGCTGAAATATTCAGGAAAAACTGTGCATCTATGATCGAAAAGATGTATGTCTACAAAAATATGCTTCTGGTTTTTTCCTTAGAATCGGCACGAATTTTTCAGGACACTATTTAGCATGATTTAACAATTAAGGGTTGTAGGTCAACGGAATCATCGATCACGATGATACTGCAGATGTTTTGTTTTTACTATGTTCATTATAGCCATCAGGCACTACCGAACCTGTAAAAGCGAAAGTCATTGATATTCAGACGAGAAAATTCTGTTTTCAAACAAAGTGCTTGATTTCATTGTCTGATTTTTTGAAAATTCAAACAGCCAGTCAGCTTTTATAAAAATACTAGAGAATAAGTTGACAATCGATATTTTAAAATGGATATGGAGATAACGTAAGTGGAATTCGGAAGAAAATAATGAGCTCCCGGACTATGTTGAAAAAAATTGAAGATTTCAAGACAAATCGTTACCATTGGTAAGGCTTTAATTTTTATCAATAAAAATATGGAATAGAAAATATAAACAAACTTGTAATGAATTTTAAGCGAAAAAATAGAATTTCTTGATTTTTTCCTCAAAACCGGAGGAATGTCCACTTTGACAACAGGGGGGGGTATAAGGGATGTCCACGCTTGTCCACGAAGGGGGAGGGGGTGTCTAAAATTATACTTTTTCTGTCCACGTGGTATGTGGACAGCCAGTGTTTTGGTGTTATTGTCCACTGAACCAAAAATGAAATTATGTTACTATGATTGAACAAACTAAATATGAGAATGTGTCAATTATTTGATTTTTATATTTAATAATTAAATCTGATAATAGCAAAGTATGCATAGATGACAAATGTCTTATTTTAACGTTATTATCATCCCAAATTTTGTCACTTAATGCGCTCTGATACAACGTTATCAGATGACATTAGATCTGTTAATGATCCATTGAATTTGAAAAAAAAATTTCTTGCCCTCTTATATGCGTCTAATTTTAAGTACTTTTTACTTCTACTCTATTGTCCACAAATAATGAAGTGCATGGGTTAATATTGTGTGACCGTAATGTTATTCTAGTTCAGCATTTGTCGCAATGAATCAAAAACGGATTCCGTGCATACAAATAGTCTTTAACCCTCGGAACCAGAAACAGGAAACATCGAACTTGACACTTCTCCGCGGATAGGTCGACCTTTGGCTGTCATAAATATCCTCCAGAAGGAGATGCTGAGATACATGAGAGTTTGTTATTTCAGTCTTAAATAAGCAATGTTGTTCACATTGTCAAGAGATCCGAACGCAGGCAGTGTTTTGGAGAAATCGAAGAAAAAACAATCACAACTCTTACAAAACCATTAGGTAATCGGATACGGCATAATTCTCCGCAAGGCACGCAATCCATTCTTCTTGGGCCGTACCCTCCCATTTCGTTCCGCCGATAGCAGGCGGTAACAAATGTCCCATTACGGCAAACCATCGGCGCGCATTCGGTACGCGTGATGTATTTAGTGGGAAACCGAGGAAACACCATCCATTCTTCCGAGACAGCCTGTCGTCAACCGCGACAGTCGTCCAATTGTTGCCACTTGCCTTGGCATGCAAACCCGGGTCGGCCATGTGTATTTCTCGCTTCCTACGCCCGACGGCTCCGGGGCATCATATTTCCTAGAACAACTTTTTGCTGCTTCTTCGGGAACATGTGCGCGTGTTTTCGACTTGCTGAAACCCGAACAAGCCCAAGCGGGAACCTCGTTGGAAGGGAATAATAAACGGCTGGGAAGATTAACGTTGACACTTGTTTGTAACCACTTCTTGTTGTTTTCTCCCCAACTCAGGGATCGGAAGATGTCGCATCGTTATGCATAACGTCATCCTCCGGCGTCGAAAGATATGCAGACAAGAATGAATTTAATCCGACCGGGAAGAAGAGATGAAAGCGCTCAAGCTGAAATGTTTGTTATTGCTCATTATGAAGGCATTCCGATGCTTGACGCTGATGGCGTTTGTTTCAAGCAAGCGGAAGATTATTTATTCAATTAGCTATAAGGATTGCGATGTGATTTTGAGCCATAGCAGCCTCGAATTCTCCCGAAAAAAATGTTCAATGTTTGCCATTTTGTCCGACATTGCGATTTTCAGTCATTCGCCGGATCAAGTTACTTACCTTTCACGATTTCGCCACGGTTCGATAACTCACCAGCAGGACCCAATCCCAAAGTTGTTTCCCACCGCCCTATCAGAAAACAGCTCGTTCTGATCTCCCCTGTTGCATTCTCATATATCATGAACGCGCACACGTCTCACCTGCCGCGGTACGATCTGTATCAGTTTACCTTGAAGAAAGTATTGCACATCCCCCGGGTTCCACCATAAAACCTTCCCTGGAGCAGGGCACACGGTGCACCAACATCTTGTAATTAAGAAGACTGTTGCGTGTTCTCTCGGACGTGCAGAGGGAAGCCCCCCAAAAAGGGCACCACAGGCAAGTATTGTACCAATGCGTCGGCACGAGAATCCGCGCAAGTGCGACACCGCGTTCCGCTTGGCAGCGCCCCGAAAGACTTCGAAAACGCAAACAAAACAACCCAAAGGCCGTTGTATCGCCGTAGATCGTAATTTACGCGAAAGCCTTGCGACCTATAACCCCGAGCACCGCAGCCAGCAACAACGGCAGCGCAATGTTTCACCTACGCACCTCCCCACCCCCCCTCGACGAAACGGTCACGATCGTGCGCGATTGGTGCTCAGACACGGAGGGGCCACATTCGCCAATTTCCAATTAAACCGTCATAACTTATAAACCGTACTTAGGTACCGTATTGGATTACCTCGGAAACGAGCGAGCCTGGGATGGGTCGGAAAGCATTCAATTCCGTGAAATTATTACGTGCCTCGGCAGGTCGGAATCCGCCAGCGAAAGGACGCGGCATTCGCGATTTAATTATGTTTTTGTTTGGTAGCCCAGTGTTTGGTTCGGCGTTTTGGCGCTTCTTGGATTATTGTGAATTCGTGTGCTTATCAGAGAGGTGGGTGATACGCAAGCAGGGATCCACGAAAAACAAGCGTGAGCACTAAATTAATGATTTTTTGACCGGTGTTTAATTTGAGCCGAGAGTTATTTATCGATATGTTGTTTTCATATAGCGATCAAATTATAGATTACGAATGGATGCGTATTGCAATAAATTGAAATTACCTTATATTACTACTAGCTGACCAGGCAAACGTTGTTCTGCCAAATAAATTATTTCTAGTGAATATTTTGAGTGTTGAATAAAACACACTAATGTATTGTAAGTGTGTATGAATAGTTTAACGATCTTTAAAATAAATCGAATGTTACCGATAAAAAAACGAGTTAAATGATTTTAACGAAAGGTTATATGATGTTTCTTGGTGTATTTCATTAACGTAACTGACATGTTTGATCTCTTAAAAGTTTAACGTCAACTGAAAAAAGTAATACAAGTTTGTCATAAAGTAGAAAAAATGAAATATAGAAAATCAATATTTATTGCTGTCTCCTTGTTAGAAAATACGTGCATGTGATTTTCAACATGGCTTAGTTTATAACTTGGTCTCTTGGTCTTGGCTTGGTCTCGTTCATAAATTGGAAAACAGCGATACGCCAGCTAACTTCAATGGAGCTGATTAATCGGCCTGTTTGGAATCGCGTTATTTTATCGTTGTCATTCAATCGAGGAGTATTCACATCGGTAATCTAAGTTTGAAACACAGCCAAATTGCTTCCTTTATTCATGGATGTTTTTATTACTCTTCACCGATTTGCAAAACTCAATATTCATATATGCATATGAGTGATCGGATTTTACAATTCGATCGAAATCGACTTTTACACTACTAAATTCGTTCGCCTTGTCGCGAAACAATGGTCAAAATAAGTCATCCGTATTTGTGGTTCAATTTACTCTCTATCTGATCGGCATAGTTCCGGAAATAATTCTAAATTGTTGAAATTTGAATGAAAATTATTATTCGATTTCGTTTGGATGCTAAATTTGTTTTGAATGTGTTTGAATGCTAAATTTTGCGTGTTTATTCCACCCGAAAAACTATTACTATTTTTGCTTCATAGAAATGGAACATGGAGACCAATGTTGTTTACGTCGAATTGCGTGGCAAGGTAGTCACATTTGCTCAACTCGATTGGACTTGAGCTTGAATAGAATGCAAAATTGCGCTTTTTCCATTCAACAGAACACAACCAACAATATGTGGGGACGAATACGATCGAACTTCATTTTGTGTTCGAACACACGCACAATGTCATGACAATGCATTGCGCTCTGGCCTGGCTATAACTAAAGCTGTGTCGGCGTTGCTCATGATAGTGTCTCGCAAGTGAATGTATTATTCCTCGCACCGCTTTTGTTGATTGTGTAGTAAGAATTGCAGTCATTCACTCTCTACCTTCGCGTATATGTCGACCATAAATTGTTGACACAGCTTACGATATCTTGAATTAGTGTTTCTTGACAATGTCAAATCACCATATGATAATCATAAAAATCCTTCGAGCGCGCCCTCTGTTTGTTTCGTCGCATGTTCATAAATATTAAATCAAAATGAGAAATGATGTTCATAATGAATTAAGTATCTGTGACGGGGTCTCGTTGGTATAATGTTTATGCAAGAGATGTTTCGTTAAAGAAACTCTTCTGACTTGCACTGTAGTCACGCGTATTCTTGAGCTTGCCACTCCAGAATACATTCAAGGCGTATTGTTCGTCATCGAAATCTCAACTATTTACTAATAAAAATGACGCAAGTAGTACTACGTTGAGAAGGCAAACCTTGGGAACGTTAGTGCCATTGAAGAAGAACATAGCGAGGGTCGTATGCACGGTGTGTGTCAACGATGAATTCCAGATTATTGTTTTTTCCTCGCATTAAATTTCTCGTGTCACCGTGCTATCATGAGCGCTTGTGCTTTGGATCTACACACGTGCTTTCCAGCTGATGTTTTATCAGGGTTGATGGCAATAGCGTGATTGTCAATTTGTAATCCGAGCAAATGTGATTTGAAGAATTTCGATAACTCATTGTGCTCATTCAAAAAGGCTTCCAGCTCGTCGGAGATGCTCCCTGCTTTAGATGAATTGATGTTACTTGTGTATTTGTAGATGGATGTTCAATGAAGCGGGCGTTACGCCATCAGTCATTGAACAACTTAAATAAATTCGTTCTGTTGAAAAAACGAACAACGGTTAAATTATTAGAATATTTTTGACACAAAAATAATAAAATCGCAATTAAAAATAGGGAATTGGGGTTATATTTAAGGTTATATGTATGGTATGAAGTCAAATTTTTGAAAAAAAATCCAGATATTTTTTTCTGCATAGAGCCACAATATTCGGTATTAAATGTATGGTTATCGGTATCCTACCGGTATCATATATAGTTTACAACCTATTCTCATACCTACCAAGTATTTTGAGTATAATTTCATCAAAATCGGTCGAGCCGTTTCGGAGGAGTTCGGTAACAAACACCGTGACACGAGATTTTTATATATATAGATATTCAGGTGTGTGTAATGAATGTTGGATCTGGAATAACGAGATCGATGCTTTTACGTGCGTTTGTTTGATATCGAACACGCTGTGAAAATGCCATTGTTTTAAAGTTGTTTATTTTTACAGGCTCTGTTACATAAGTTCGAAGGAGCCGAACTCTTAACTATATTTTTACTGGTATCTATCAACATGTTTTCTTGATTCTAGGGTTAATTAAGTAGGAAACCGATAACTCGCGGTCGACTCGAGTTTAGAAGGGTAACATATTTTCTTCAGGAAAAGGATGGGATACAAGGAAATTCTAACATTATTGATGAGCGGTTTGAGCCTAACCTTAGGGATAATTGAGTGAAGCCACCGGCCAAATTCATCTTTGTTCCATTTGCGCCACCAATTAGCGATGGTTTTTTTACGGACTATAGAATAAAATTCATTGAAGTTGATTTGACGCTGATAAATGTTGCCTTCAATTGCACCTAGCTTTGCTAATGAATCAGCCCTCCCATTACCGGGAATTGAGCAATGTGAAGAGATCCAAACAAAGGTGATGACATAACAGCGTCTGGATAAAGCACTCAAAATTTCTCGTATTCTCTCAAGGAAGTACGGCGAGTGCTTTTTCGGACTCACTGCACGGATAGCTTCGACGGAGCTAAGACCATCAGTTACAATGTAATAGTGTTCAACAGATCGTTAGGCGACGCTGTCCAGCGCCAAGTGTATCGCTGCTAATTCAGCAATACGCGAGGCCAGTCCAATAAGCCTACAAAAAAAAACAAAATTTTTTGGAAAAGTGGCGATTTATTCCTCAACATAGTCTCCTTTTAGCTCGATGCACCCAGCGATGCTCCAACTTCTTTAATCCATCTGAAAAATACGTTTTCTCGTGGTCTGCAAAGTAGGCCTCCGTGGCGGCGATGATCTCCTCATTTGACTCAAATTTTTGCCTGGCGAGTGACTTTTTTAAGTTTGGAAACATGGGTTCATAACCTTACACCGGATGAGGAACCGGAGGGATAATAAATTGAAGCGATCTTTTAGTGGGAGTACGCCTGCCAAAACCTCGAAACTCATGGTATGCGTTGAGGGCATACATCCCAACGCAATACGGAGACAAAGATACTGAATTCGCTCGAGTTTAAAATGAGGTGTGTTTTGGCAGTTTACTGAAAACAGAAACTGCCATACTCCATCACTGAGAGAATAGTTGTTCGGTACAACATTATAAGATCTTCACGATGGGCTCTCCACCAGGTGCCGGAAATTGTCCGGAGAAAGTTTATGCTTTTTTGACATTTTTTACCCCCCCAAATAGATTTGGAAACGCACCAGACCCCGAGATACTTGAATGATATAGTATGAGTGATCGGTTTAACCGGAAGTTTAAACTTTGGTTTTGCTGGTCTATGCTTCCTAGAAAAGACGACCATCTCTGTTTTGTCCGTGGAGAGTTCAATCGTTAGACCAATAGCCCAGGTTGAAAAATTGTGCAAAGTATCTTGTAAGGGTCCTTGCAGGTCGGATTCATTCAATCCTACGACAGACATTGCTCCATCAGCAGCAAATTGTCTCAGTCTACAATTATGTGTAAGGCAATTGTCGATATCGCTTACGAATAATTTGTACAAAAGGGGGCTTAAATATGAGCCCTGGGGGAAGCCCATATAAGAGACTCGACTTACTGCCGAATTTCCGTGAGAAAAGTTCCTCACAAAACAAGTTATATAACATATTATTCAATAGACTCGACACACCCCGAGAGTGTAATTTGTCTGACGAAACCTCTATTGAAACTGAAGCCATTTGTTTTTTTTCGGCATTAGCCATTTGGATTTCTGGAGAAAGCAACGCAAGACAATCATTCGTCCCCTTGCCCCTGTGGCACCCATATTGTGTATCTGAGAGTAGGCCATTTGTTTCAACCCATCGACCAAGGCAAGTGACTCGAAACGAGTCGGACAGCGTAAAATTTATTGTTCCCTCTTCCTGGGTGATTCTTCCAATTTGGCGACATTCCGAGTTATTGACTTCCATTGAGGGAAGCCTCTTGAACTTGCCAACTCCCTCACTTTGTTTTTTTTTTCGATGGTAAGCTCAATCCTACTGTTCTCGAACCTTTTTCTCATCCTTTTATTTCCTAAACCAAACTCCACAGTCCTATCCCTACATCGGCTGTCATTCGTGAAATGGCTCTCCTCGGCGAAAACCCTAAACGACAGCCATGATCATGTCATAATACCGTTGAATACATGTCAACGGTATTATGACTGCCGATGTTTACATCGAGATTTTGTGCGAGAACCTGGAAGAATCCATGTTGAATGTGAGACTACACCTTCCAGCAAGATAAGAACCCCAAACATACTGCAAAGAAAACAACTGCATTTTTCCAATCGGCCCGGATCAAACCAATAGTGTGGCCACTCCCAAGCCCCGACTTGAATCATAATAAGAATTTTAGGACGATTTTGGACAACAAGGTGGACAAAATTGGAAAAAAACCACTTTTTTGCCCCGGGTGCAAAAGCTTCACTCGACACCACTGATAAGAGTCATCTCTTTCTGACATTTATATGTAACGTGATGTGCTGCTTTCTCATGTTCTATTTAACATGAAAAAAGACGGGTGGGTAATGTCGGGGACATAAGCGGAGTGACGTAGGACTATACAAAGGGGACAGCTTTTGTTAAATATAAATTTTAAATATATTGTTTTATTTTCTTCTCCTACGTGAATACCTACCTATCTACCTGAAAAATGGATTAGTTTACTGTTTACTCTTTATGAATATGTTGATGGTTCTGAAAAGAACCTTTGGTGTTGTGTTTTTGTTATCACTCGATATTTCCATCTTATGTTCAATATGTTCGGTTAAACCTTCCTTTTTATCTATTGCGTTTGCCACTCGCCACAGCTTTCACAGTTGGAAAATTTCTTCCCATCCAGCTTGTGACATGTTGTTCAGTAAATTACATTTAATGCGACGTGCCGGAGAAACACTTTGCCACTCACTGAAACTAATTGTTGCCTTGATGAGCGCCGAACCGAAGCTGCTCTGTTCTTGATGCGGGTTTTCTGATTGTCGTGAGCAGCTTTGCAAGCCAACTCGAGCACTCCGACGGCCGAAATTCTATAATCGCTGTTAGGTATACTGGTGCTCCGGCACCAATCCGTTCGGCCTAGTTACCCTTGCGGAGCAATCAGTGAATGCGACCAACAGGGAACTGAAGACCTGCACGGTTCGAGTGGGACTTTGCCTTTCCCTTAACTTGTCCTCCTTTGTTACGTCCACGATGCCGATGCCGTACAACCACACGGGTTTACGCTTTGAAAGAAAATAAGATATTTTTTTGGGGTCCGCGTGTTTTATACTCTAGCGGTACACACTCACAGGATAGAGACAAATCGGCAGACTCAGCCAGAGGGGTGAGTCCAACGAGACGAACGAATGAGCGTTAAAAGGGAGCGATGGCAAAAAAATACATTCATTACGATTTGTTCGCTCGTTGGATTCACATGCAGGCTAAAAAGGGTCCTTTTCAGGATCACAAAATTATCTTCAATCTGAAGAGTTTATTGTTTTGTTATCACTCGATATCCCCATCTTATTCGGCTAAACCTTTCTGTTTAGCGATTGCATTTGCCACTCGCCACAGCTTTCACAGTTGGAAAATTTCTTCCCATCCAGCTTGTGACATATTTTACAGTAAATTACATTCAATGGCACGTCGCATTACCACCACTCAGTATCGGATTGGAGGTAATTTTAACCTGTAATTAAACATTTGCGATGACAGTGGTACAGTGTCGACTTTCAATGTGGGGTCATAATTTGGACCCCGAACTCTATGTTTACAAAAATGTCCAACTAAATATGTCACATTACAGGTCCGTCCAATTAGCTAAATGTCGAGATAAGTGTAAATTACTGTACTTTCAATCTAGAAGCAATTTAAGAATTGGTGAAAATCAATAAGCTCAGAACAACTGCCAAATTCACATACTCATCATATCCTGGCAAACAAATTATGAAAAAAACAATTTATGTTTTATTATTATTTTGGATATTGTTTTAGAAAGCATTGAACTGTATTTCATAAACTCTTTTTTGGAAGGTTTAATGGCCCTGAAAAGCGCCTTGTTTTATGGAATGGTTCCAATCGGCGGCCGAAACTATATAACGCCGGCTAGGTGGACGGTGCACTGGTACTAACGCGCTCGGCCTAGCTACCCTAGCGGGGAACTCCAGATCAACACGGTTCGAGCGGGATTTTGCCTTTCCCTTCACTTTTCCTCCTTTGTCATGTCCAGACATGGCTGCTTGTGTTGGTTTGTTGATGTGATGTGATGCGAAACGATGTGGTGTACGGTTTGAATGAGAATGATCGTTACGGCAGCGGAGCGGGGATTTTTAAGCTGACTGGCTGGCTCGAGAATTACGCATGTGTGAGACTGCGACCAATGTTTCGTTCATTTTTTTCTTTTTCCTTTCCAATCGTGCTTCATTCTATTCTTTTTCTTCTTTTTCTTTGTTTACGGAGACTTTAAATCTATTCATTCTATTTCGCTGCTGCTCTGGTTGCTCGTTTTGGTCGGTACGATTTGAGGAGCACAAAATGGACCAATCAAAAATGGGCACATAGTGCATTTTGACAATGCTTGATATTTCACAATTATTCAATTATTTATCTCAAGAAAAATGAAATGTTATTCGTTATGATAGATGCGTAGATATATTTCCTATCAATTGATGCAAGAACCTTTGCGATCTATTGAGAAATGCTCGAGTTATAAGCGTTCCAAATCTTGCATTTTTTCCTACTTGTTCAGTGCCTAGATTTCCATTTCACCCCCTATATCTTCCGGTTGGACGTAGTCCTACGTCAAAATGCAAAAGTCTACGTCAAACTTGAACCGGTTAGCGTTATAATGCATAAATTACACCGCCTTTTTTTTCTTTCTATAAAACAATAAATATGAAGTTTTAAAATGTACTTACGTTGTCGGTAAGTTCCATTTTACTTTGAAAGTTTTAGTTGTAGATTCTATCAAATGTATACCAAGAATTTGTGTCTTTGGAGAAAATGCTATTTATTTATCATCTAATTTTATATTGTCGTCTTCAAAATAGGCCACTTTTTACAGCTGTGTTCAGGAAATGTCTTCGATTCACGCAGTGAATTCGTTGACGTAGTCCCACGTCAAAAGATTTGAAATGAGAGCTTCTAATTTTTCACATATTTCTGTAGGCCCCAAAGTATCCGTAACTAGTGATCAACTTTGACTTGTTCGAAGATGTTCAAAATCAACAAAATAATATCGTAACGTAATCCTGCGTCAACTATGCGATCATGTCTCGGGCACAATTTTTCCACTTTTTGGTATGAAATCGCCTCTGTGTTCTAAATCATCCGCAGTATACATCTGATTTGGAACCTTGTGCCTTTTCTCTTCTCCAAAATTATAAGACAAAACGAAAAAGACGCCTTTAGACCAAATTAAGACCATTCGAATGGCTTCAACTGAAGCGTTGAACATTGAACCATTTCTCATAACGAGCTGGTACAATAATTCGAATAGATAATAAATTGATGCAAAAATCAAATTCAAGCTGGAGGAAACTCGAATATCCACGGAATAAAGATGAGGTGCAAACACGAAAAAGGACATTGCAGCATGTAGACTATGTTTTATCAATACAGAAACCATTAAACTACCATCTGTAAGGTTGTGTAGACCAGTAGATAATGTGGAAGCCTTGGTCAAAACAAGAGAGCAGAAGCCTATCACTCACTGACAAATTCCGGGAAGACCTGTAAAATTACTGTCGAACTTCTTCTTCTTTTTCTGTAGGAGCATTGTACCACTGCCACCATTAGTTTGATCTATTGTATTGCACTCCAGTTTGCTATGTATGCAGTGTCAGTTCGTTCCATCACTCAGGGAATAAGTGATAGTCGCACCAGGACTTTGCATATCCCCCCACGAAGGTATGACTTCCTTTATGAAGTTCCTTAGCTGTTTTGGTTCAGCAGACCAAATCTCGTTAGGCATAAGAATGCCCTTTCCAAGAATTCACATTCTTCGCTGAATTAGTGTACTGCATTGACACATAAATGTTCCGAAATCTTAGCTTCGAAATTGTAGAAACGACAGTTTACATCTGCCAGTTTTCCGATTTTTTTAAGGTGATACCTGCTCGGACAGTGTCCGGTCAATAGACCGGTTAATGTACTCAAATCTGCCGTATTCAAGCTGAGTAGATTGCGTGTTATTCTGTTACAAGGTGTAATGATTAATTTGGATTGTCTTGGTGTTGATAGAGCCCTCCAGTTGGCTTCAATCATTGATATTTCCCAGGTTTTGAGCTCCGATTTCATGCATGATGTAGATAATCCACAAAATGGCTCACGAATTTAGTTGAAGATACTGTCTAACTTACTATCGTGGGTAATCGAGGTATCACTGTACATTGATTTCGAAAAATCCACAAATAAAGGGTGTGTCACATCAAATTGCATCACGGAAAAAACGCTGTGGAAATTTAATTTTTAGGAATTATATCTTCAGCTTTCGCTTTAAAATCAGATAAGAGTGTATAGATCACGTTGGCCATGCTTCACTGTCAATTTTTCGTAAATTTGGAAAAATGTCGTCGAACGAAAAAGAGCGTCGTGAATTAATCCTGTGCACTCATTTCGAGAATTCAGAGTTGTCACATCGGGACATCGGTAAGATGCTGGGAATCTTCCAATCCACGGTCAGCAGAGTACTAGAACGATACTTCGAGAACCTAACCATCGACCGGAAGGTGAAGAACGGCAAAAATGGATGCTCCGTCAGTGAAAAAGATCACAAGCGCGTAGTTAAGCAGTTTAGACGTGATCCGAGAAGTTCGGTCCGGGATGTCACCAATAAGCTGAATTTGTCAAGTTCATTCGTCCAGCGGACCAAGCAGCGGAAGGGCCTGCGTACATACAAGGTTCAGAAGGCTCCTAACCGCGACGAAAGGCAAAACATGGTGGGGAAGACGCGAGCCCGGAAGCTGTACACCGAAATGCTGACGAAGCCGCATTGCCTGGTAATGGACGACGAAACCTACGTCAAAGCGGACTTTCGTCAGCTGCCGGGCCTGTTGTTCTTCTCCGCAGCGGACAAATTCAGCGTTCCGGAGGAGATTCGCATACAGAAACTATCCAAGTTTGCCAAAAAGTACATGGTGTGGCAAGCGATCTGCTCTTGCGGAAAGCGAAGCGCCCCCTTCGTGATGACCGGCACGGTAAACGGGCAGGTTTACCTTAAGGAGTGCCTATAGAAGCGCTTACTACCACTATTGAAGCAGCACGAGGGTCCGACCATTTTCTGGCCGGATCTCGCTTCGTGCCACTATTCAAAGGACGTGTTGGAGTGGTACGAAGCCAACGGGGTCACCTTCGTGCCAAAGGAAATGAACCCGCCCAACGCGCCGGAGCTTCGCCCAATAGAGAAATATTGGGCGATTATGAAGCAGGCCCTCCGGAAGAACCCAAAAGTTGTCAAATCGGAGGCGAACTTCAAGAAAAAATGGATTTCTGTTCAAATAAAACTACAACCTGACGTTGTACAGAACCTTATGGAAGGGGTAAAGAGGAAGGTGCGAGCATACGGGCTTGGGCTCGAAGTATGAAAAATGGAAAATGCCAAAAGTTGTTTAATAGTTTTTATTTTAATGTCTAACATTTTCAAAAGGATCGGTCTAGTGGGCGAATTTCTACAGTGTTTTTTCCGTGATGCAATTTGATGTGACACACCCTTTATTTTTAAAAAAATGTTTGAAAGTCTATTTAACACTGTGTATTACATCAAATTCCTGCAGTTAGTCGTATAATCGATAAAATCTTATTTATGTACACCATTGAATTCCCTTCCACCCACAATCATTCGAAGTCCTTGTTCGATGCCCAGTTTTACACCTTTCCAAAAAAAACGATTACCGGTGATCGTTGCGTGGCGGGAGGGAATGAAAAATTTCGACTTCCAAACAATATAAACATTTTATAAATATTTTCATTCCAATAAATTATGCGCCTGGGTAACAAAACACGGTGGAAAAGAGGAAAGGATCAAAACTAGAATCCTTCGACCGTACAGCCGCAGCCTTAAACCCCCTCGGGGGAAATTTATGGTGATGTTTATCGATTCGTGCTCGCAAGTGCTCCGCACACCTTCAGCGCGATTATGTTTTCACCCCCTCCTTCCGTGGTGATTCAACTAGTTTGGGATGCAATCGCTCCGTTTCGACTGTCGGCGCTTTGTTAAAGGATAATTATTGCTATCCCGAGGGAAGTGCAGCAGAAAGAAAAACATGGCTCATCGGTTAAATCAACCTCAATAATTTGAAATTTATAAGGGTAAATCGAACTCTAAACGATCGTAAACATAATTACAGTTGACAGGATCAAACTGTTTTGTCGAGCATCGAGGATTCAAAAGGCGAACAGCGCACCAAACGCAGCGGGATTAATTGGATTTATTACAGGTGCAGCGTTCCATCACTCAGGGAATAAGTGAATTGAGCGTTCGAATAAATAACATATCCATGTTTTGTTCGCTGATTGTGTTATCCTCTTTTTTTCAGAATATTTATTTGAGGGGTCTATTCAACTTTAGTATACAAAGCAAAATTTAGCCTTAAAATAGAACTCGTTAAACAGAATCTTTCATTTCGTAATTTGAAGAATGCAGTCCTCTATTTTCACAGCGATCAAACTTGAGTGCCATTTAGCTTGTAATGTTTTATTCTGTCTGAATTTATGCACTCCACAGAAAAAATAGAGGAGCAAGACTAAGACAATATCTCTGTAACAAAACCAATGACTAATCCAAAGAACTCAATTACCAACAGCTTTCATATGCTCCCAATGAAATCGAGTGAGACCTGTTGAAACAGAGATCCAGTGCTGCCACATTTAAATCAGTACCAGAGGGGTTAAAAATCTTTCTCACCTGTACTTTTTCGTCCGAAAATCTGACCATCGAAAATATTCGTTGTAGAAATTTAGCATGAAAAACTACAGATTTATTTACTACAAACACTACATTTAATTTTGCAAGTCCTTGGTGTGTTTTATAATGCTTATACATAGTTGTTTTTTTTTGACGTGGGACTACGTCTAACCAGAGTATATGGGGGGTAAAATGAAAACCTAAACATAAAACATGCAGGAAAAAATGCAAGATTCCGAATGCTTATAATTCGAACATTTCTTACTGGATCGGAAAGATGTTTGCATCAATTGATACGGAATATTTCTACGCTTCTATCGCAATTAATAAAATGTTATTTTTTATTAGATAAACAATCGAATAACTGTAAAATGTTGCTCCCTAACGCCCTAACTACCTCGTTTTGATTGGTCCGATTTACGGTTTCCCCAACACAGCCATCATAACATAGCAGTCTTAGGAAAATCGGCATTGCAAACACATGAAAGTATGGGGATATTTGCTCGCACCGAAATGTGTTCCCTAACACAGACTTCAAAACCAAGGTGTCTGAGGAAATTGGCATTGCATATTTATGCAGGTCAGGGGTATTTTTGTTCCGACTGAAATGTGTTTGCCTAATAAAGACTTCTAAACCGAGGTGTCTGGGGAAATCGGCGTTGCAAATACATGCAAATCGGGGTCATTTTTGTTCTGACTGAAATGTGTTTGCCTAACATAGACATCAAAACCAAGATGTCATCATACCAAACGTAAAAGGACCGTCATTAAATTTACTTGTAACGAAGAACATAATCTATTGCATGAATTGACCTTACATGGCATTATACAATCTTTTTACTCACAAAGCAAATATATTGAATTCAATTGAATTCGGAAATTGTTTCATTCAATCAAAAATTTAATCAATACAAACTAATGATTGCAAAGCTAAGGTAGTCCCACGTCAACCTTGCGTTATATCATAGATATAACCTACCCATTTTTTTAATCCAGATTGCGTACTATCATAAATTAAAATTTAAAAAAATCGCTCCAAGCGATGTTGCGGCCCTCAAGTCGTCATGTCCTTTAATGTTGCTTTGTTCGAATGTAAGAAATTTCACACGCGGAAAAAAATCTGTACCAATCTGTACTTTTTGACGAAAATCTGTACTCT
The DNA here is from genome assembly GCF_029784135.1 of Toxorhynchites rutilus septentrionalis. NCBI lineage: Eukaryota > Metazoa > Arthropoda > Insecta > Diptera > Culicidae > Toxorhynchites > Toxorhynchites rutilus. The sequence goes on from NC_073745.1 coordinate 268,004,599, forward strand.
GTACCGTACAAAATATGTACCAAAAATAACGAAAAAATCTGTACCTTTCCAGATGAATATGTACGTGTGGCAACGCTGCAGAGATCCATTTGATCAAATAAAAAAATTATCCTTTCTCACTGATTATTGATAATACATGAAATTAGGATCGTATAGAGAATCGATTGAAGTTTCTGGCAATTTAACTTTTTTTGGAAATCCAAATCATTGGTTCGGTGATTTTCGTTTTTTTTTAAATTTACCTGATCAATTTAAAAAAACACTGCAAAATTATTATTGCTGTAGAATTTATTGTAAATGAAATCTAATGTAATTTCGCAAAATCGTAACAAGTAAGTAAATCGTCAGTCTAATACGTCTACAAAACTCATTAGATTTTTTTTCTTTCCCGATCGATAAAAATTTTGAATAAATTCGAAATTGTAAAACAGACTATTTTTGAGTGTTAAATGATGTATAGAACGGATTTCATGCCAACTCGTCATCATCTCAGAATGCAGCGAAACGTTGTGAGTGTAAATACATTGCAAATCTTCAAAAAAGAATTAGACTACTTTTTGAATAGAGCCAAAATAATTTTCTTTAGTTTTTACAAAAATGTATAACTAAAAAACTATCTACAAAATTCTGGTCAATGGATGACATGTAGGAAATTGTATGAATTTTCATTAAAAAATACCATTTTTTTTAAAGAAAAATTACACTAGAAAAGAATTATTTTAAAAATTTAAATTCATTTTTCTCGAAAACGTATTTTTTCAATTCCCAAAAACAAGATGTGAATAGCACTTACAATTTCCAGCAAGTCAACCATACATCGGAAGAGGGGCACTTTCACAAAGAAAAAATTTATCTAACAACAACTTTTTCATGTTTTCTTTTAAAAAATTACAATTGATACTAATTTTGTTTAAAGTCAAGATAGCGATATAGCACATTCGACAAAGGTTTAGATCTTATTAAAATATGAACTTATGACGAAGACATTAACTTTCTATCTTTTATAGTTTCTGGTATACATGACATTGTTGTATGGAGACTCCAGAATAATGTTTTACTTATAACAATTATGCGTGTAAGTTCTCGCGTTTGACATGTTCTTAACATATTTATAAATAGAAAAATGTTAACAGAACATGTAATCGCGATTATTTATACATAAAAATGTTACGAATTAAACATTAATAGTATTTTTTTCCAAGAAAACATGAAAAACTGGTAACATCCATACCTCTCACGCAGAGATCACGAGTACAATTCTCACTCCCGATATTCTGCCAAAAAAAATGGAAGAACCTGCCGAAATGTGTTGAAAGTCACTATAATAGAGAAAAAAAAATAAATTTACAGCCACAACATTTCATTGCAATCTGAGATGGTCTGAAATTCGTCATATTTATTTCTACAGCTGTTCAGTTATCACGAAGTTACACTAAAAATAACGATACTGCAGCTCGCTCCTTTATTTACGAGTTTTCTTCATTTTTATGTTACTACTTACTGACCCGGCGAACTTCGTCCCGCCTCAAATTAATTTTTTGGTATGAATTCTTTCGAACATTCATTTTTGCATACTAACTTAGTTACTTATAACAACAATGACACTGTTGAACGTATATAATGTTTTTTTGCAAACTTTACCTCAAACCTTTGAAAAAATTAGATTGATCTACGAGAAGAGACAAATACAACAAAATAAGGACAGCTCAAATCCGATGATACCTTTCTCAGGTTTTGCGCTTTCCAACACATTTGACCTTCCCATTTCATTTATATAGATAGAAGATATAGGAATGCGTTATTTCGCCTGAAAATACAATTCCACTTTCGAACAAAGATCAATTTCTTCAGCCCAAACATCGAATGGATCAACAACGCTTATCATGATGTAATTGTTAAACACATGGGAATTTAATTTTTCGAAATTTCCCATTTTCTTCCAGAGTTTTCCGAAAATTTTCCGATGTTTCTCTCTGTGATATTGGTCTCTTTGTATAAATTATATTTTTATGTTTTTTGGAACGATTTTTACCATCATTTTTATGGTTTGACAGAATTTTCCAGGACTCCCATAAAATGAAATATACTCGCTGTTCCGAAAATATGACTTCTTCACAAAATTGTGTCAATCCTTCATTGGAATTCCCAAAAATAAGATGTGAATAGCACTTACAATTTCCAGCAAGTCAACCATACATCGGAAGAGGGGAACTTTCACAAAGAAAAAGTTTATCTAACAACAACTTTTTCATGTTTTCTTTTAAAACATTACAATTGATACTAATTTTGTTTAAAGTCAAGATAGCGATATAGCAAATTCGAGAAAGGTTTAGATCTTATTAAAATATGAACTTATGACGAAGACATTAACTTTCTATCTTTTATAGTTTCTGGTATACATGGCATTGTTGTATGGAGACTCCAGAATAAATAATGTTTTACTCATAACAATTATGCGAGGGGGTCTCCGTAGCCACATTGGTTGCGCGTTCGCTTAGTAAGCGATCGATCGTGAGTTCAAAACTCAGGGCCCTCATTGACCATCTTTGTGTTGTTACAGAATAGCTACGTCCACGCAACAATCATCAGCGATGGAGACCGATCCACGGTCGAAATAAGATCGATTCATCCATACAACTGCTCTGCTCTGCCAGACACATCGGGCTACTGTTCTATAAATAACTCAACAATGATCAATCAACTGTCTCCGCTGTCCGGTGGTCCAACTGGATAATGGAAGAACAGAAAGAATACTCTTACGCCTAAATGGCTACTGTGTGAATGTACCATATGTAATGATATAGAAGGAATACTGGCGAATAGCAATTGTGTAATGTGCTAATTATAGATATGATAACCATGTGACATGTACACGATTAAAATTCGGCTCTGTTACAGCTAAAATGCTAATGAGCCTTAAATAAATAAATGGGATAAAAAAAAAAAAACAATTATGCGTGTAAGTTCTCGCGTTTGACATGTTCTTAATATATTTATAAATAGAAAAATGTTAACAGAATATGTAATCGCGATAATTTATACATAAAAATGTTACGAGCTAAACATTAATAGTATTTTTTCCAAGAAAACATGAAAAACTGGTAGTTGGTAGTAACATTTTGTAGATCTTATAGTTTTTAATTTAGAATTTTCCGAACAAAAGTTGAAAAAAAACACACTTAAAAAAATTAATTCAAAAAATTAATGGTCTCCGAGAAGAGTATTATATTCGTATAAATTATATTTTTATGTTTTTTGGAACGATTTTTATCATCATTTTTATGGTCTGACAGAATTTTCCAGGACTCCCATAAAAAAAAATATTCTCACTGTCCCGAGGAGCCATCAAATCACACACAATTGTAATTACTTTAATTACGCAACGGCAAAGGGCCGAAATTTCATCACATCTGTGGAGACATTCAAGATTGCGAGGCATCCGGGTGGCAGCAGATGTGAATTGGTTCTCCGATTCCGATCGTTTACCACAATTGAGTACAATAGTGCCGTGACAGTGCAAACATAACAAAAATCTGTTCCCCAATATCGGAAAAATTTCAACATTGATATGCGTGCTGTCAGTGCAGGAAGATGTCACTTTTTGCCATCGACCGAATATACGAAGTAAAATGATGCAAAAGAAACTGCTTGCCAACACTGACCAAGAAATAAAGTGTCAGCATCACTTTGTCCACAGCCAGGACAGATTGCGCTATCTCGGTCATTGTTTCGGAAGCTCTGATGAAAAAAACCCGCCGTAATAATATAAATATTTTCTCATTACAAGCCATTAAATACAGAAGCAAAGTGGCGTAATTGTTGCATCACCGAACGCAGGGCAATGTCTCTTAACCTCAAATTTTTGGTCAAAGTTTCTTATAAGAAATGTGCGAGATAAACCACAATTGCAGCACAGATGACATCGGCTGCGTTAAGTCTTTTTTTGCCTTCTTTTTTCTTATTATGGCTCAATCGTATACAACATAACGAGCGGAACAAAAATCAGTGGTGATATGGTAGCGTGTGAAAGTTAAGTTCGGAGATGCGGAGAGTGTAAAATTGCGTGTCGAAAACTCTGTTCCAACATGTGGCTTTGCGGAACAGATTCAAACCAAAGCATGAAGGTATGTCAGCCAGATGATGGCCGGTTTCATTCAGTGTTGCTGAAAAGAGACTCCGATTAATTCGGACTTTGTTAAGCCATGGATCAACAACGAGCTCCCAGCATCCCCCTGATAATTCCCGTAACGAACGTCAACAATGTAACGCAGTGGTTCTGTCTCTGTTCGTTTGAAAATTTCATAATTTTTGATCCCCATTACCAAAGGACTCAATTCGTTTCGCGTTAGATTTTTCTCTGTTGTATGCCAATGATATCAACTCTCATTCGGACAGATTCGGCAGACGCTTCTTCTTCTTGAATGGCGTTAACGTTCCCTGTGGAACTTTTACCGTCTCAACGTATGCATTAACTAACGTCATTTATTAATACTTAGTTGAGATTTTCTAAGCCAAATAACACGCCTTGAATGTATTCCGAGGGGCAAGCTCTAGAATACACGTGATCACAGTGCAAGTCGAAGGAAATTTCTTTGACGAAAAAATCCCCCGGCCAGAACGGGAATCGAACCCGAACACCCGGCATGATAATGTGAGACGCTAACCACTCGGCCACGGGTGCACGGGTGTATGCGGCAGACGCATACATACCAACATTCTCAATTTCATTTCGACTCACGGGAAAGAACAACGTGAACATATAGGACTCAGCATGGGATCACTATGAAATTGAAAGAGCAAGCCTTTTTTCATAACAATGCGCCGAGAGCCAAGTGGCAGTCGATTACAAGGTTGTGAACAAAAGGATGGAAAACCAGCAAAAGTGTCGAGAGCAGCAGGTGGCTGCGTGGGAAGACGCCACGATATGCTGGAAGGCCCCCCGCTGGCAATCTAAATTGGTTACTCACTGGAGGGCTGCTTTTGCGCTGGAGACAGCTGAAAACAGGCCGAAAATAAGCGAGCAGTGTTTAATTATATTCAAGCATCCACCAAAGGTGAAAACTGTTTCCAATTGGAAATAAATGGTGTTATATTGCAATAGGTGAAGTTTAATGTCCCTGGTACGAATTAAGTTTGATGAATGCTACTTCAATGAAATAATTACCTATATTGCATGGCAATTTTTTGAGACCACTGAGCTTGTGAAGGTAAATTGAATATGGATTAACTAAGCACCAGTCAAGGGACATAACTCCATTTCTTTTTCAACAGAAATTGTAAAAACAGTGTAAGAAAGGACATCTTGTTCCTAATGACTTGTTAAGAAATTTTCTACAAGTTGAAGGTACTTTGGTCATACATTTTTCTCGAATCGCCAATAGTTTGGATGGCAAGTTGGACGTCATCCAAACTTGACAACTAACAAAACAAAGGGTCATTCATTAGCGACTTGACAGTTTTGTGTTTTCGTATGAACGAACCCCAAACCTCATTGTGATGTATTTTGCGAAAAGATCTTGGACTACATCTATACAAGATCAAATTGACTCAAGAACTTAAGACACTTGACTATATGGAACGCACAAACATCTTCGATTGGGCTCTGGAGAATCTTGAAGAAAACGATGATTTTAATCACAAATCGGTAATGAGGCTCATTACTGCCTAAATGACTTTGTCAACAAGTAACATATGCGTTATTCAGATGCAAAATAACCGTCAATGAAGAGTGCTATCGCGACATGCTGGAAGACTATTTTTGGCCATAATTGGAAAATCTTAACATCAATGAAATATGTGGTGTCAACAAGACGGTGTCACTTGCCACACAGCGCACGTTACAATCGACTTATTGAGAAGTAAGTTTGGTGAATGTGTTATTTCGAGAAATGGACCTGTCGGTTGGCCACCTCGTTCATGCGATTTGACGTAATTGAATTTTTTTTATGATGCTATATCGAGTCACTGGTCTATGTCAAGAAGCCAGCAACTTTAAAAGAACTCAGAGACAACAGCGAAATTCGCAAAATTCCGGTCGAAATGTGTCCGAGTAGTGAAAAATTGGGTCCAACGATCGCTGTAATCGGGATCGTAGTCAAGGGGCGCATCATATGACCGGAATCGAATGTCATTCTTCAAATGTAAGAATTAAGCACTGCTTTTGATAAGTGTCGTGGTTTATGGTTTCAGAAATAACGAAAGCGTCATGTTGAAGTTCGCAGCTGCATACCGGAATGCTTCGGACTCTAGACAGTTTGCTAATCCGGACACTTTATAGTTATATGCAATATCATGAACAAAAATGCCCCCGACTTGCATGAATTTGCAATTAGTCTCAACAATGCCCTAGCTTAAAGGAAGGGGCAGTCATCAGAATGCAACCCGGTGCGGATGTGTAACAAGATTTTTGTACCCAGTTGAGCTCCCACTCCTTGTGTACACATGCGCTCTGGCGAATGAGCACGCTCCGAAACACAGATGAATTGTTTGGTTGTCAGCGCCGTTTTTGCGCCTAGTTTTACGCAGGTGCGCTGTTGTTTTTATGCTTTGCTTAGAGCGAGCGAAGACAAAGTGAGCGCTAGAATTTGATGTGTACGTGTGTGTGTGTGTGTGTATGTGTGTATGTGTGTATAGAATGAGGTGCGCATCACACCAGGAGAAGAGATGCTTAGCATCTGAATTCTACGCCGGGTACATTTTGCGCTGTCGTGTTTTTGAATTTTGTGCACTTCGCACCAAGAAAGAATACGGGTTTGATTTGAACGCGCGCTGATGAAAATAAAACTCAATCTCAGCGCTGCGCAAATAATTTCATTTGACACCGATAACGATGAGATTGAAAAAAAAATACATTGTCGACCATTTTGTGTCGGCAACCTCTCTGAATTTTTGTTCTTCATAATTTAGTTTGTTCTTCAAGTCAAGTCCATTCATTTGACACACATATCTCAATTAACTAAAATGAAAGCAGCCTTTTATAGTGGCGGCCAAATTGGATTTTTTTTTTTTTGAGATTGTGGAATACGCAGTATTATAATGACAGCAGAGATAAAAGTGTGTTCCAAACTTCAGATCAATTAGTCACAAGGAACGGGGTCAAATTTTTATTAATGTGGGACAACCCTACAGGCATACGAACAGGTCAAGTTGAATGAAACCATTTAAAAAAGTAATTGACTGTTTTGTCACTGCGACCATCTTGGATTTCAATTTTCCATAAACAGCTGTGATCTACTGGTCAAGCCCCTTCATTTGATACCCATTTTGATGGGGTTTGTTTTGAGAAACTATGTGATCCGCCATTTTGTGGTGGCGTTCATTTTGGTTTTGCCTCTCTCATGAATAACTGTGTTCTACTAGTCAAGTCCTTTCAATTTTTACCCATATTAATGGAGTTTTGAAAAAATACGTAATCCGCCATTTTGTGGTGGCGACCGTTTTGGTTTTGCATTTTTCATGAATAACTGTGTTTTACTAGTCAAGCCCTTTCATTTGATACTCATATTGATGGGGTTTTGCGAAAATATGTAATCCGCCATTTTATAGCGGACGCCATCTTGGATTTTGAAGATCATGAAATACGCAGTTTTATAATGACTGCAGAGATAAAGGTGTGTTCCAAATTTCAAATCAATCGGTCAACAGGAAGAGGGTCAAATTTTTATTAATGTGGTATAGCGCTAAAATGTTGGAAAAAAATGTTGCACATCTCATGTTTACGTAGTTCTCGAACCGCGAAAGTTCATTCACCTCTAGTATCTGAAATGACAATTTTCCCAGGCTTTTCAGTTTGAAAGGTACGTTTTAGGGAAACATGTTCCAGTCTGCACAACGACAAGCGAGTACAAAAGTACTCAACATCAAAAAATATCCCCGACTTGCATGTATTTGCAATGCGGATTCCCCCAGGCACATTAATTTTGAAGTCCGTGTTAGAGAAACACAGCTCGTTGGGAACAAAAATATACCTGACTTACATGTATATTTGCAAAGCGGATTCCCACAGGTACATTGATTTGATTGTGTTTGGTTGGGAAAACCGTAAATTGGGCCAATCAACCCGTGACATTTAGGGCGTTTAGATAACGCTTGAAATTTTACAGTTATTCAATTGTTCATCTCATGAAAATTATTTATTAATTGTGATAGACGCGTACAAATATTTCCTATCAATTCATGCAAACATCTTTCCGATCTGTTAAGAAATGTTCGAGTTATAAGCATTCGAAATACGGGTAGAGTTAGCACACAAATAAGGAAGAACCGTTTAAACCGAATTTAAACCGTTTAGAGATTAGTGAATTGTAATGTATAGCATATCGAACAAATCTTAGAGAATTTCCGATTCGATAGGTATGCAAATCATGAGAACTCGTTCACAGTGGAAATAGCTATTAACGTTAACTTCATTTCATAAAAACGTGACCTGTTTTCTGATTTGGCACCTTCCCTGAAAGACGATTTTCTACGTCAAAAAAACCATATCATGTAATGTAACGTTTGAAGTACATGCAGAAAATTTACTTGGTGTGTTGTGGAGGAATCCATGCGGCGTGTAGAGTTAAAAAAATATTGGGGAAAGTCGGAAAAGATGGATAGGGTAGGAAAGACGGACACCCCTGTATAAGTTATAAATTACATTTTAATTTTACATTTTGATAATGTACAAACTTGCAATACAGCGTATCAATACCTTTGAGTAATATGCATTCGTAAACTCCTAATGAATCGTTACATTTTTCGTAGGGTGACCCCCCTATAAAGAAATCAAAGACATAGTCCTATGTCAAAACGCTTTCTTGCAGGTGGCGAAGCAAACTCATACAAAAATTGTGTTTGAAAACTATTTTATACTAGCTGTACCCTGCCACGTTTTGCTATGGCTCAATAACTAATAAGCATATAACGCGTCGACATATTATCTTTATGATGTAGAACTTCGTCTTTCATTAAGGGTGCCAAATCAGAAAACAGGTCACGTTTTTATGGAATAAAATTTACGTTAATAACCATTTTTGCCGCGAACGGATTTTGGCGATTTACATACTAAACGAATCGGAAATTCCCTAAGATTTATTTGATATGCTATACATTACAATCCCATAGTCTGTATATGGTTCGAATTGATGAAAATTTTAAGCATTCCCAATTCCTCATACATTTGTTCTGTCCATTTGTGTGCTTTCCCGAACAAAGCTGTCTATAACGAGCAACTTATCGACGAGCAACGAATTTACGTCGTAAGATGTAAAGTCTCCGTGAACAAAGAAAAAGAAGAAAAACGAAGGGAAATATTTGCCTAGAGTATAAACAGTGGATCTCGCTGAGGTAAATATTCATTCTTCGTTAGGAATTCGACTGAACAACATCGTTGCTGGGCGAGCTGGACGGCGAGGGATCGAGTGCCTTTCTTAAGGCAATGGAGGCGAAGGAGTAATATGATGGATAAAGTAAAGTTTTCCAAGGGCCTTTTGAAGGTTAAAGACGAATGAACTGAAGAAGTTTAAAGTCTCTCTAATTCATCAAGCAAGGAAAGAAGGCAAACTTTCAGTCTCGTTCTGTATCTTACTATAAATAAAATCGCTAAAAAATAAAGCGCGGTCGTCGTGAACGGTCGTAAACGGTCGTAAATGGTCGTATTCTCGACGTAAACACAAACAGATTGAGAGAGTGTGCAGCTGCGTTGTGTTTTTTTTTTGTGTGAGAGAGTGTGCGCGTTTGCATGTGTTATGTGTGTGAGACCGTGCGCGTCTGCGTGCGTGTATGTGTTTTTTTTTAATTCTTTATTTGAGAGGCTTTCAGCCCTCTGGGCTGGTTCGCCTCTGTAGCGACGGCAGTAGACATTGCCGCATGGTTAAACAAATGACATAAAATATACATAAAAATTAACATAAATTTGAAATTGAACGAACAACAATTTGAACTAGAATAATAACATTAAGAACATTTTAAAACATTTTTAACTAATTAAATAAAAATTATTGGTATTTCTCCACTTGCGTGTATGTGTTTGAGTATAGTAGAGAGTTGAGAGAGTACAGAGTACAGAGTAGAAAGAGTAGAGAGTAGAAAGAGTAGAGAGTAGAAAGAGTAGAGAGTAGAAAGAGTAGAGAGTAGAAAGAGTAGAGAGTAGAAAGAGTAGAGAGTAGAAAGAGTAGAGAGTAGAAAGAGTAGAGAGTAGAAAGAGTAGAGAGTAGTAAGAGAAGAGAGTAGAGAGTAGAGAGTAGAGAGTAGAGAGTAGAGAGTAGAGAGTAGAGAGTAGAGAGTAGAGAGTAGAGAGTAGAGAGTAGAGAGTAGAGAGTAGAGTGTAGAGAGTAGAGAATAGAGAGAGAAGAGAGCAAAGAGAGTAGAGAGTAGAGAGAGTAGAGGGTAGGAAGCAGGTAGTTGATAGTAGAGAGTAGACAGAGCAGAGAGAGTAGAGAGAGTAGAGAGTAGCGAGAGGAGAGAGTAGAGAGAGTAGAGAGTAGAGAGAGAGTAGACAGAGCAGGGAGAGTAGAGAGAGCAGAGAGAGTAGAGAGTAGAAAGAGTAGAGAGTTGAGGGAGTACAGAGTAGAGAGTAGAGAGAGAGTAGAGAGAGTAGAGAGAGTGGAGAGTAGAGAGTAGAGAGTAGAGAGTAGAGAGAGTAGAGAGTAGAAAGAGAAGAGAGAGTAGGGAGAGTAGAGAGTAGAAAGTTGAGAGTAGAGTGTAAAAAGCAGAGAGTGGAGAGTAGAGAATTTAAAGTGAAGAGCAGAGAGTAGAGAGAAAAGGGAACAAACTATAGAGTAGATAGTAGAAAATGAAGAGTAGAGAGTTGAAAGTTATAGTAAAATTGGAAGAGCAACAATTGAACGCAGAGAAAGAGTAGAAGTTTTAGACGTAGAAACATTTGGACTGAAAAAAAAATTGAATAAATGAAAAGAAAAAAAGTTACGAGAGTCTGTTCGAGTGCAACAGCAATGCTATTCCAATGACTTTGTGGTAAACTTATTGAAACATGAAATTGGGCCGCTAGTTCAAAGCAATAAATATTGCTTGTTCTTCCTTGTTTTGCGCCATCACATGTCTTCGTTTCGGATCTCGCTGATGTCTATGGCATTGCAATCATTGCATCAAACTGACGCCATTGCATTAAGGTTCTGAACTACACAATTGTGTGGGGAATCATCAAGCTAGACTATTGTCAGCTCACCAAGAAAATGATGTTATGGAATTTTGTCAGTGATTTGGTTTCGCATGACGGTAGGAAAACTCTTTCCCCAAAAGATGACAGCTAAGCTAGACTAGACTGGCAATATCAACAGAAAGCGCTTCTGTCGACAAGAGCGCAAAACGGAGATAAGTGTGTGTATATTTAGTTAATTTATTTGGGTTCGCGTGCTAATCGCAAAACTGCTTTCAACTAGGATTGCATTTGCGCTAATCTTGATCATAATGAAGCAGTGCTACTCTTTTCGAGGTTGTTGAGATTGACAGATAGAGTTTATTTCGCTTATTTAGTCACCAGGAAAGTAAATGTCGTTCTGAAATTTTGTATGTGATTTGGTTTCGCTTGCCAGTAGCAAAACTTTCTCCACTAAGGATGACAGCTGCTCTTATCTCGAGCATGTATTATTCTGCGAGCACAAGAATGAATCATCAAACAATTATCGTCAAATGATCCTACAATAAAAAGATATTTTAGGAAGACCAAACTGGTAGAATGGTTATTTCAATATTTTTTTAGCATTTTAAAATAATATCCGCAGTTAGAAACGAGCGACTTGAATTAAACTACAGCGCAGTTCTGCGTCAACAATGCGGTTGTCTCTTGAACACAACCTCCTATTCTTTTTTTCCATTTCATTCAACCGACAAAGAAATAAATCAAAACTTGTTGTTTCGGCGTAACGCTCTCGTTTTCAAACCTTTAAAAATACATCCCAGTATAGAAATGAAAGACATAGTCCTATAATATAAAATCCTATAAAATATGTCAAGGACACACTCTTGAATGTCTTAGCTTAAGAAATAAGATTGTTCAAGATTTTTTCACGACATGCAGAATGCTATTGATTGGGATGTTCATTTAATACAAAAAAGATATTTCTCATTTCAAAAATGTGTTTATTTCACCAAGGTTATGATAGCTAACATTGCCGCATTGCTATGAACTGCCAAACTTAATACAACAAAAGTGATCGTTTGAATTGAATAATTCTGATAACTTGGGATGAAGTGATTACTGGTCATCACGTTATTGATTATCGTGTAGGAGCCATTTCATAAACATCAACATTAAACATGATAACATAATTTGAATGTATGAAAGTATGAAAGAGCTCTCTTCGCAATGAGAAAGGATTCACACATTCAATATGTGTGAACGGCATATCCAACTAAGCACTAGCATATGCTCTTTAAGAACGTATCTCTCCGGGAACCTAAAATCTCTCGTTTTGTATGCTCAATTATGTGACTCAGATTTCACAATCCTCGAAAGGATCAGCAGAAAGGCACGAAATACGCTTCTAGTTTCCACCCATTCATACCACCAATCTCCTTTCATAGACAGCTCACCTTCAGATGGCTCTTTTGAAGAGATGTCAGAGCGTATAATCCGTTTTCTAACCCGTGACAGAAGATTAGATCTTATCGAGATCACAACGCTCTTCATCACATGTGGAGTTTTAAAGGCACATTGGTTCGGAGTGGACACGATGACGACGGATTTTTATTTCGGACAAAAGAATATCCTTATTTTAAGTAATTCACTTCGGGGTTAGAGATCTGGAGCTGGAGTTTTTACGATTAGTCTAATCGTATATGTGCTCGACATACGAGTAACCACATGTCATCTTAGATAGGTTTGCTGTAATGAGTTTCTGTCCTTTTTGATGAATTTCTGAATGTGATTTTTACAATTCTGGTCTTTCAAACCAATTGACATTAATTGAATAGTTCTCATCCTAGCAGATGTAGGTATTTTTGGGTTTTTCGTGTCCTCCGTTCTGTTCAACATAGTAATGTTTGCATAGGTGGTTCCTCTGTCTTTGCAGGATTGCGATTGCAAATTTGCCTCACCCGGAAAACGGAAAGCTTTTCACAGCACAGCATCAGGTAGCCATTCTTTCTTTGGCGAGCGGCTAACGATGTGTTCCTTTCCTGAAAAAATGAACCATTTGTGGCTCCACGTGAAACAGGATACCCAAACAACCCCTTCATTCCATTCGGTATTGTTTCAATTTTTGTTTGAAGTTCAGGAGCCTCAAGGGACAAACAGCGGACAACCGCAGTCCGGCTACAGCCAATCCTTTTTCAATCATCGGGAAATTAGCCGAACAGTTGCCTTCTGAAGAAGCTTGCAGACCACTTACAAATTGATGAAGCTTAAAATACATGTTTTCCTAATCCGAAACGGCAGAATTCAACCCCTTTGACTTTTTGCAAAACGACCCTGTTGTTTTTGGCTTTATTTGAAATCGGAGAAAGAACAAACAACCGGCAGCCGTCGGCTAGTCCATCGTCGGCGGCAAATAGGATAATTCTCTGGAAGCAACAACTCGGGCGGTACTTTTGAACAGCCCCGGAACGGAGTATTGAAGCACCGCTTGGGGGTGCTTATTCATTTTCTTCAAGATTTATTTATTTTGTCCTGCAGGTATCTCTGATGACAGTTGCTGTTAAACTTTATCCAACACTGAGATGAACGCCCGATAATCCTGAAATTTTCACAAGCTTCATTAACCTCAGAGGTTATATCTCAGTATCAACGACCCGATCAAATATTTGCGCAACAATTTCATATCGATTTCCTCCGCCTATTGGAGATCAATGTTTATCTAACAATTCACTGATCGTAACCATCTGCCCGATGTCATGATGACAGGTAATAAATCGTCTTTCGGTTACATTCTCAGGTCCTCTACCGTTTGTAAGCTGGTGCGCAAGCCAATCTATCCGCAGTTGGCAGAATTTCAAAGATCACATCGTGCAGAATCCCGTGCTTATCCTCTGTGTATCAATGTGCGATTGTTTCGGTTCGCCTTTTAAGTTATCAACAGACCTTCCCCGGGTTATCCCTCTCCGACAGCCAACCACTATGCCAACGATGGGTAAAAAACCTTATAAATCATACTTCATTTCAATCAAATCAGGCAAACTCCGAAAATAACGAAACGTGGGAGTCGGAAACAAATTGCACCGCGCTTTCCTTTTTTCGTGAGTCTCTCGTCTCGGTAGTCTCGAATTTCCAGGACTTACCTCATTGTGTGTTCGTTTCGGTTCCTTCGCTTTCGGGATATATTTTTATCTGGTTTTTATTAACAATTTCATCTCTCAATTACAGGGGATTGAAAGCAAAATCGAAATATTTACACAATAACCTACCAGTTGAATGAGGTTGGATAACAAAAAGGAAGCGTCCGAAAACGGAGTCCTTTTGAGGAGCGAAATGGTTTTTCTTTCCACCGTTTCAAAGCCGAGAGGCAAACAAAAACAGTAACGCATCAGGCACACGAACGTGAATGGTTTCCTTTTTTTCTTATTTCACCTCCGAGAGATGTTTGGAACTCACGGATATTCTCTTATTTCAATGGGTAGCCGATAGTGCGGTAACGTTCGTGAACAAAATATTAGGTGAAACGGTTACTAGTCGAATGTCACAAAATGTTCCTCAAATCTTCTTAATTGTTCCAACATTTTCTCCTCACTTTATCAACCCGAAAATTTCAAACCAGAATACAGCTTGCCTGCACCATAAGCTCTCGAACCGTTGTAAGTGAAAGGATCATCAAATTGATTAACTGTAGCTCGTCAAACGTCGTGTACTGATTAACCGGTCAACAGTTTAATTTCAATCAAAATTTGATTGAAGCTTTCTCTCCGCTGACGACAAAAAAAATTGGCTTGGTCATGTTTTTCCTCAACCAAGAATCTTTGGAATCTGCTGTTCTGCGTTTTTTACGGTTAAGCCAATTACCCGCCCAAAAGGGCACGGATCATCGAAATCAACCCCGTACCACAGATGGTTCCCGAAGGAAGGCTTAAATAATACCTGCCGATCATTTCTTCCTTGCGGTTTGGAATCCCCTCGAGTCCTGGCGCTCCTTCTGTTTACCGATGATTAATGCTATAGATCGATTCACGATCCATTTTTTTAAAAGAATCCATCCAATCAAAGTGCATTATGCTGCTCGATTCGATGGGCTCTCGAAAATCACGATCGTATTAAAATTGTGTTCCCCCTTTTCCCTGTTTTTTTTTTTTTTTTTTTTTGGAGCACACTAACGGGATCCGAGTTAATGATACGGGACCGGGTCGATGTCAGTCACCGGTAGGCCTGGAGAGCGGTCAAATATCGGCCGTCAGATGGATCATTGTTTTTTTTATAATCCTGCCCTGAGATCCTTGCATGCATCGGTTGAACCGCCGTGCGAGAAAGCATTTTGATAGATTGATCGGTAAACTACATTATGCGCATGCTCTCGTGCTTAATGCAATGATTGACCTAATTTCCAGCCAAGTGTACAAAAAATTGTTTACGAAATATAATGTTACACGGTTTTGAAAAGCGAAAGTGAAAGTATCACGCCCTGGGTCGGAGTTAATCCTTTGATGGTGTTTTTTTTTTCATTCGGAAACATGCTTGCTTCTGGTTAAATTTCACGTGCATTGTAAAAAAGAAACCCATTGCAAAAGTCACGACCAATAATCATACGGTGTCAGCTGCCGGCAGTCTAAATCTGACATTTGCGAAGTATAAAAACTGAAACAGAACAAAAATGGAAGATAGAATTGAGACTTATATTGAAATGAAAAATCAACAGCTTCAAAGAAATAAAAAATCAAAGTCATTCAAAATCTTATTAAATCTTCGAAACCGTCCTGTTTTCCCAAATTACTTTTTAGTCGGGAACATAAAATGTACTAGGTTCGCTCCCTGAATGTATATTTTTTTGTAATTTTTACCTTCACGCTCTGATGGCGATATTCACGAAACGCGAGTACACACAAACAAACATAATATTAATTCTCATGATTCACACTTGAAATCTTATGCTGGAAGAATGTAATTCATGTTCACTTACTCAGTATTTTAGCAATAATCTTCTCGTTTACCGGAAGATAATCATTTTTTTACTATCATGTTTTGTCATTCCGGTTATAACAATTTCGTCGTTCAAGAAACACAAGGATGTTCGGTTTTTTAAAGGGTGTGTCACATCAAATTGCATCACGGAAAAAACGCTGTAGAAATTCGCCCAGAAGATCGATCCTTTGGAAAATTTTAGACAGTAAAATAAAAACTATTAAACAACTTTTGGCATTTGCTTTTTATTCATACTTCGAGCCCAAGCCCGTATGCTCGCACCTTCCTCTTTACCCCGTCCATAAGGTTCTGTACAACGTCAGGTTGTAGTTTTTTTTGAACAGAAATCCATTTTCTCTTGAAGTCCGCCTCCGATTTGACAACTTTTGGGTTCTTCCGGAGGGCCTGCTTCATAATCGCCCAATATTTCTCTATTGGGCGAAGCTCCGGCGCGTTGGGCGGGTTCATTTCCTTTGGCACGAAGGTGACCCCGTTGGCTTCGTACCACTCCAACACGTCCTTTGAATAGTGGCACGAAGCGAGATCCGGCCAGAAGATGGTCGGGCCCTCGTGCTGCTTCAATAGTGGTAGTAAGCGCTTCTGTAGGCACTCCTTAAGGTAATCCTGCCCGTTTACCGTGCCGGTCATCACGAAGGGGGCGCTCCGCTTTCCGCAAGAGCAGATCGCTTGCCACACTATGTACTTTTTGGCAAACTTGGATAGTTTCTGCTTGCGAATCTCTTCCGGAACGCTGAATTTGTCCTCTGCGGAGAAGAACAACAGGCCCGGCAGCTGACGAAAGTCCGCTTTGACGTAGGTTTCGTCGTCCATTACCAGGCAATGCGGCTTCGTCAGCATTTCGGTGTACAGCTTCCGGGCTCGCGTCTTCCCCACCATGTTTTGTCTTTCGTCGCGGTTAGGAGCTTTCTGAACCTTGTATGTACGCAGGCCCTCCCGCTGCTTGGTCCGCTGGACGAATGAACTTGACAAATTCAGCTTATTGGCGACATCCCGGACCGAACTTCTCGGATCACGTCTAAACTACTTAACTACGCGCTTGTGATCTTTTTCACTGACGGAGCATCCATTTTTGCCGTTCTTCACCTTCCGGTCGATGGTTAGGTTCTCGAAGTATCGTTTTAGTACTCTGCTGACCGTGGATTGGACGATTCCCAGCATCTTACCGATGTCCCGATGTGACTACTCCGGATTCTCGAAATGATTGCACAGGATTAATTCACGACGCTCTTTTTCGTTCGACGACATTTTTCAAATTTACGAAAAATTGACAGTGAAGCATGGCCAACGTGATCTATACACTCTTATCTGATTATAAGCGAAGGCTGAAGATATAATTCCTAAAAATAAAATTTCTACAGCGTTTTTTCCGTGATGCAATTTGATGTGGCACACCCTTTATTAAGAATCTCATTTGAAGTGAAAACATAAACTTTCACGATTGGACTAATTGATAAATTGTCCTTCCAATCTACTGTATTTCAAGTTGCACCTCATTCACTCTGGTTTAATCTATTGCTGCTTTCTTCTCATGCTCAATGAGGAAAAATTATTTCCTCCTTCGCGAACGCTTCTTCCGCTTCAAGTGCATTTGTTTCATTCTTCACACTGAAGTAAAGTTTCCAAGCGAATAGAAATGTTCATTCAAATGAAATTTTCGAAATGTGCTCTTCGAAACAAATGAACACGACAACATCCGTTATCGGCGCCGTTGCCGGCGCCGTTGGTTTAGTGATAAGCGTGATGGCTCCACATGTCTTTCTAAGTCTCTTTTAACCCCTTAGCCTACAATTTAATTTTCAAAAGAGCGAACTAAATGCAAACACTTGACTACTCTACTGAGCATCCTAGTGCCCTATGATATGCAAGTGCACTACGAGCGAGACTCGATGTTTCACATATAACATCGTGTCTCACTGATGTTATATGTGAAAGGATTAATGTCAATTTTTGTGGAGACGGTCCGGAACAACCCATATTCGTGAATTGGAAAAAGTTATAAAGAGTTGAATTTTTGGAAAATCCTAAAATGGAAATGGTCACCCTAATAAATAAAATACGGCTAATGTTTTGCGATAGAGAACAAAATTACCACTTTTGACGAAAATCTGCAAACTACTATATCGGTTTGAAATGGAATTGCTGTATCAAGCCATGAATCGGACTGTTCCACAAATTGCAGTTGAAAATGGTTACTCCTCTCAAAACTGCATCACGGATCGAAAACGATTAGTTGGTAAAACATAAACACAAATCATTCTCTTGATATAATTTCTATGATAGAAAGGTCCAAATCGAAGCTACTCAACGATTAAATTTATATGGTTAGTGTCTCAACAAGCGGTTTGAACCTGCCCTTCAGCATACCATACGTTCTACTCAATTAGTCAAAAATAGATCCTATTTACAATCCTCCGGAGAAGTTCGAATTCGTGCTTCTTGAGTGAAACATCATGTAATTGTATTCATCAAAGAAATCCTTTTTTTGCCTCCCCCACCCCGAAACCCTATTGAACCTTAAACCTATTTAACAATGTCCTTTTGTCAATCGTTTCAGCTGATCAGGCAGCCCCGAGATGCGTTGTTCCCGTGCAACTGCGTCCTTTTGTTGTGAGTGGGACAATGCCAAGGGCACTGCCAAGGCATTACATAGCTGCACACGATGTTCTGGGAAAGTTAAGTCATGTGTGAAAACAAACGCCAACGAAAATTGGGAAGACGATGGGAGAACGAAAGAATTGCTCAAGAACTTGGCATTCAACCTTTCGCAGCAAACGAATAAATCACTGCGGGGATCGTTCCTGAACGCAGGGTTTGAAAGGAGGATGTGAGGGATTTGTTGTTCGCTTCTGCTGACGACTTGTTTGTGTGAAAACATACGCACACGCACTTTGTGCCCAACACATCTCGGCTGATATGGTTAGCCAAAGATTTGCATTGTTTGGCTTTGTGGTGCTTTATTAATTGTGCCTGTGTGGAACAGCCAGGGAGGACACAGGCGTAAAAGGTGTTGTGCCACGGTGGCAGAGGAGAAGAATCACAAAGATCTCCCAGCAGCAGGCGGCGTGTGCGTGTGGGAGGACAGGGCGATCGGACGCTCGGGTTGACAAGCGTGACAGTTTCATTTTAGGCACATCTTGTTTGCACAACCAACGATTCGTCCTATTCATCGAAGGCTACAAAACAGAGAATGCTGTCCGATATTGAACTGGGTTGGAAAAAGGATGGTGTTACATTGGTTGTGTTCACAGCAAAATTTTCCCCTTCGAAGTTGTAAAAATGTGTCCTCTCATAACTCCCGGAAATAGAATAAATTACATCAATATAGAAACGTCCAAATATGTTTTCTGTGGGATATATGAATAGCATTTTTCTGTCATTGCGCTGTAAACAATTTCACCTCCCATCAGAATAAGATCGGCTTCAAAATTATTTTTCCCCTAATGTACATGTGAGTTTGGTATTAATTACGGTTATGGTATTTATCATTATTGTTTTATATAATATTATTGATAAATATAATTGAATGAAAAACTCCAGAAAACATATTTTCTACAGCTTCACAGCTTGTGAAGTTCAATTTGAATGTTATCTTTAAAAATCACAAAATCACCAAATTTAAATCTGTTTGCAGCATATACAAGCACAGAAGGTGACCTTCCTAATTTTTCAGGAATTTTAAAATTTTTTGACACGTTCCCTGATACCTTGAGAAACACTCAATTTTGCCTGATTTTTCTGAATAATTCTGAATTCTGAATGATTTTCGTACTTTTTACTTTATCAGAATGAAAATTATCCGTAATATATAATATATTTTGGGATCCCTGTCGAAATTTTCCTGGTTGGAAATGAGAGCAGTCATTATACACTCTGTCCAACTTCTATAAGACCAGGTGATGATCTTGCTGGTTTATGTCATTGTAAACAATTTATATTCTAGTGTGTAGGTATTGGTGACAACCATTCACTTCATGATTTTAATATGTGTGTGTGTGTGTGTAAGCGCTGAGCGTAAATGAATGTTTTCGTATTTTCAACTGTCAAGTTTCTATAAGACCAATTACATTTTCCGTTGTTTTAGTTGTTTTGATCAATTAAATCTGGCAAATGCCGAAGGGAAAAATCCTCACGGAGAGAGGAGAAGAATAAGTCCATGTATTCCACCAAGAAAATGTTGGTACCAGAGAAATTTCTCGTCGAATCGGACGATCCCATCAAGTAGTGCTCAATTATTTGGCGAATCCTCAAGGATACGATAAGAAGGAGAGAGCACCACGTAAATCGAAGCTCTCTGACCGGGATAAGCGGGGAATAGCTAGAACAGGTTCGAATACCTCAAAATCGCATTTGCATATAAAGCAATATTTCAACTGCTCAACTGCTCGAGTGACATTTCGTCAAGTTTTAGTAAAAAATCCTCACATAAAGAGGGCTTAAAAGGTTAAAAATCCTCATCTTACACCATTTCACATCGGAAGATGTCTGAGTTTTGCCAAAGCTCGCATGAACCGCATGGCATGTTGTGACAAAGAATGTTTCCAAAAGAATACATTTTGCTATATACCACAAGGAAAAGTTCTATAATGTATAGGTTATCTTCACTGATGAAAAAAAGTTAAATTTGGATGGTCCTCACGGTTTCAGCGGGTACTGGCGTGATTTACGGAAGTATTTTTCAACCAGGAATTTTGATGGAGACTCGTGCATGGTTTGGGCGGGATTCTGTGCAACCGGAGAGCTCAAGATAGCTTTCACATCATTCAAGCATTACACACATGTTCTGGAATCCTCTCTCCTGCCGTTTTTGCGTGGATATCGTCACAAAAAAAAAATCAGATTCCAGCAAAACAATGCTACCATTCTTACCAGCAAGTAAACTAAGCAATGGATTAAGGACCAAAAACTTCATTCTTTGAATTGGCCGGATCGCTCTCCATACTTGAATCCTGTTGAAAATCCTAGGCAGAATCTACACTGAGGGAAAACCGCCACCACGATTGAAAAGCTCAAGGTCGCAATTTCGGAAAATGTAAAAATATCGAGAAATCCGTTCAGCAGAATTTGATAAATATTATTCCAACACGAATTTTCAAGGTTATTAGTCTAAATGTCAAGATTACTAATTATTGACATGTAAATCAGCCGATCGTTTTGAATTTTTCATCGATGATACTTATTAATTTTTAAGTGGTCTTATAGAAACTGTACAGCTGAAATTATCCTATTTAAGCACAATAAATAAATAAACAACTCTTTTGAACGAAATTGACGTTAAATATTCTTTATTCTGAGCATTCAACAATGTATGAATGTATCTTGTTGAAGTTCTAATCGTTTGTGTTACAACGAAATAGAATCAGGGTGGTCTTATAGAAGTTGGATAGAATGTAGCTCTCCGGGCTGCACATGTCTAATGCTTACATTAAATTAAATTCTCCTGATACAACTGTTCCTGATACTGTTCCTAACATTTTTATCAATATGTATGACTGTTGCAAATCGGCTGAATAAGCTTTTTCAGAGTGGAAATCTTGAATCATTTTCCCTACGCACAAATCTTTCAAGGCTTTTCAAAACAGTGCTAGAAAATTTCATGGAACCAGAATATCTCACGAATTATACAAATAATAACGGCATTAACTTTGAGGAAGATTCATCCACTACTGATATGATTTCCTCATTTGGTGAGTAAAGATTCATTCTAAAGTATGGAGGGTGAGTTCATTGGAATAATTTCTTTGCAATTCACAGTGATGCTGTAGGTTTTTGGGAAAAAATATAAACAATCTAAAGATCCCTGCGGAATTCTATCAATGACAAAACTTCAACTCTATGATGACGAAAGATTGGAGAACAAAATAATAAGAATGTAGAATGTATAATAAAATCAAATAAATGTAGAATGCTTCTGATTTTTCCCAAAAATCAGCACGAGCTTCCCGGTCTTTCCGGTGCTCATTTCCATTTTAGGGTGGTCCGAAAAATACATTCTCTCGCATTTTTCCAAAAAAATTATAACTTTTGAGCTGCTGAACCGATTGAGATGATCGGTATATCAAATTGAAGCTAATGATTTAGTTATCTGGATGAAAATATATTACATTTTGAGGAAAAATTCTAATTTTTAATTTTTGTAATTATTGATTGTGTTGGGTTTTCATAGTATTCTCGGTTTAAGATAGAGGAAAAATTGTGGCCCTTTTCTAAAAGTAGTCTAATTCTTTTCTGAAGATTTCAAGTATGCAAAGTTGCTTAAGGGAGTATTCTAGTCTAGAAATTTGAAAAAAAATAATTTGTTTTCTTCATATTTCTGTAGTTTAGGCTTTCAAGAATATACCCTAGAAAGGGCTTAACGAAAATTCTATTATTTACCGAGTTAGAGCCATTTTGGTGATGCGATATCTAACCTAGTACGGCCAAAACAATGAACTTCAAACGCTTTTTTCTCGAAACTAGTTTTTTCAAACTGGCGTACACGGATATCTCAAGTTCTACTGAACCGATTCGTTTCGAATTTATATGGATGCAATCTGTAGGCATCTCTCTATCGCATGAACCTCTAAAAAATAATATTTTTAAATTTTACTATTTTTAAAAAATCGGGAAACGTAAGAAAAAACGTTTTAAACCGCATTTTGTTTTTCAAGCCGCCGCCATTTTGTCAAAAAAAAGATGTTTCTGACTTGTCCGAGGTTCATGCGATAGCGGCATCTGTACTGATTCAGAATCTGTACGATTTTTTTTGTATCGTGTACGCCATGGCACAACTTTTTTTTAACCCTCTCACATCAGCGCATAACTATTCTCGTTATGAATATTTTTCTCCGCACAATTTTTGTTTTTTTTTTTGTTAAAAGATAGATGAACAAATAATGATATAATGGATAGTAAAAATATTCTTTCTTTTATTTTTACGGAGTTCGGAGAAACGTCCGAAGTAAGGGGGGACCCCTGTCTGGAAGGTCGGAAAATAATGAATTTTTGTGTTTTTGTTTAGGATGTTACGAATAAAGCCAAGTGTTCGGGTATTTTGATCATTGTTTAAGGTATATTTGAAGATATTTTTTTCCATTTTTGAGTGCACGAATAATGATTTTTACGCTGTTGACAGTTGGGTGCATAGATGGTGTTTAAATAACGTTACCTTGCTGATGGTATCGGTTCTGAAGCAACAGGGTGTCGCAGAACGAATTCCAACCAATATTTAGAAACTTTAGGACAATACCTAAGGCGTTACATAGGGGTTTTTGAAAATTCGAAAAATTATCAAAATGGCGGCCATTTTTGTTAAAGATGAGTTATTTTTCATGACAAATCGCTGCTCATAAAAGCTCATAAAAAATCAAAAAAATAACATATCAATGTAACGCATTAGATAATCCATTTTTACATGCTGATAAAATTGTCAGCCAAATCGGTCGAGTAGATCCTGAGATATCGATACCACCAGTTGAAAAAACATGGTTTCAAGAAAAACGCGTTTCAAAATTTGTACAGCAATACTATATCCCTTGAGGTGACTTCAAACTTTTGACTGTAACTTTCCAACGAAATCAAATATCGAAAAATCCTTTTAGGACAACATTTCTGTGGGCATAAGCTTCCCAAAAAATCGATTTTGTCATTGTTGAAATCCGAACATATACGTAGAAGGATTTTTTTTCATCAAATATGACTCGATTATGTACAGAATTCAATTATATACAGTGGAAAGAAAAATGCAGACTGTATATAATCGAGTCCACCCTGCAACTTAATATATTCCACAAAAAAATAACAGCTATGATTAATAAAATTAGCTATAAATATCATGAAGATACAATGCATTATGGAATCGTATGCAAAACAAACAGATCTGAGTGAAACATTATTTTGAAACCATTACCCTTTTGACACCTGGCAAATCCATACTGAAAGCCACTGCAATGAAGTTATTTATTAAATATTTAGATCCTTCGCACCATGCTTTTCTACCATCATTGTCTTTATCCCAGGGGAACTAGCGCACACGGAAAACAAACAAACAAACAAACCAAAACGCACAATTCCTTCCTTCTTCCTCCACAGGATTCTGTGGGTCACAAGAAAAAAGATTAGTTTATCACTGATCTCAATCTCCGGGGACACGACAAAAACTGCTCGAATACAATAGCCCCGAAGAACGGAGACGAGAACGGCTATCGAACAACCAGTGACATCACGTCCGTGTTCGAAGAATCCTCTCCCTTTGTTCCGATCACGATGATATTCCGAGCGGGAGAGACACGCATGTGAGGGAGTTTGCGATCAAGGATTAAGATAAGCGACGAACCCGAAATGAGCCGCTTGCTGCGAATTCCGACTAAAACAACATCTCGGACAACATCACCCCCGGGAGACACTGTGGCTCGGGAGAGGTCGACCAGCTGGTGCGGATTTGAAGGGTTTTAGAAGCTGAAACATTTGAAACAAAACAAACCATCCGCAGACTGTTAGGTTTCGGTGAGACAAATGTTCTTTTGTTGGGCAAATATTTGCTCTCCCGATAAGAGAAGCGGACTAATGGTGAGCCTGTAGAACGTATTTGCTGAAGCAATCATATCGAAATTCAATCTAGCGCCACACAATGGACGTAATTTGATTTGCAGTGGGTTGTTTTATGAGTTATTTGGAAGGTACTTGTCCATGTAGATACGAATCTAGATAACGCTAGCCCTTACGAATGGCATATCGTGATTTCGATTTCACTGCTTAAACAAACAAAAATCGGCAATTATTTCCATGTTAATACATTAAGGACCGGAAAGAAATCTGCAAGACATATGCCTGGGTCCGCACGTTTTGACTTGTATGAAGTTAGCGGATGAAAGTTCAGCGGATAAAAGTTTTTATTGCGTGCAAGTTTCTGTTCAACGTCTTGCTGGATTTAATGAATAATTAATTATTTCAGTTGAAATAAATTGATTGTTTATCAAGTAACAACCTTCGAAATCATGCTTATTAGATAGAGAATTGAATCATTCATCTTTCCACATAGTTCATGTTTTTCTTGGTCGTGACACAGAAAAGTTATAGACTGAAACTTGGGTCGATAAAAGAAAATATACAGAATTTGAAAATCCAAAAAAGTTGTTCGAATAGAGAAATATTTTACCTATCTTCCAGCCACAATTTTATTAATCGGCAAAGGGTCTGAGAAAAGTTATAGGCCAAATAGTATGGAAAAATTAATTATTTTAAAGAAAATTGAAAAACCAATATTTGAAAGGACCCCAAAACACATATTTGAGATAATACTCATTGGATAGAGAATATTTTCATCCGTCTTCAGTCAAATTTTCGTTGGCCGAAAAATGGTCTGAGAAAAGTTATGGACCAAAACGTATACAAGAGAAATTAATAAATTCACAGAAACTTGAAAAAAAGTTATTTGGAAGGACCCAAAACACATTTTCGAGATAATACTCATTCGATAGAGTATATTTTTATCTATTTTTAGCCAACGTTCCATTGGACAAAAAAGGGTCTAAGGAAAGTTATAGGCCAAAACCTGTACAACTTGTATGGGTGAAATAAATGAAAATAAAGAAAATTGAAAAAATATATTTTAAAAATCCAAAAACACATTTTCGAGATAGTACCCATTCGATAGAGAATATTTTTATTTATCTTTAGTCAAATTTTCATTGGTCAGAAAAGGGTATGAGAAAAGTTATTGGCGAAAACATATACGAGTTGTACGGGGGACAGGGTCTGGCTGGGTAAGTGCCCCCAAACCAAATCACCAGCTCTAATATTGTATAGGGTATCAAATAGGAAATTTAGGCTATTTTTTTAACGTACTTTTTCATTTATTTCGCGCCATTGAGATTGAGCTTCAAGATAAAAATTTAAAAAAAAAACTGGATACACCTTCAACAACTCTTACCTGAACGCACCTTCCTATCCCATGCTACTTAGGCCAACACATATACACAGTGACAGGTGGACCGACATGTCACTGGGTGGGTATAAATAAACAAACAAGGACAGAGAAAACAATGGTATTCAACGTTTCGGCAACTGAAGCGTCCAATATCGGTAAGAAAAATATACGTAAAAACAACTAGAAATTAAACTACCTAAACTATGACTAGGACTTATAGATAATTAAAACTACGACTACGGACTACGATTAGGGCTTACAATTAGTCTCATTGACCTACGCTCGGAAACAAAATAAATAGAAAAAAAAGCGTTTAGTTCTAAACCAATTACTCATTTGTAATACTAGAACCAAAAATGATGTGTAAAATTTGTTAAAAAGTTTAGGAAATTATATTCTCTCAAAAATTGGATCAAACGACTTTTATTCGCTTTCAATGCAAGAATTATTAGTTCGGAAAATTCCCGTTGAAATTTAATTTCAACAGCCAGAAAAACCACCACCAGAAAAATTTCGAAATTTTGAAAAGACCAAACTAATAGTAGCGGTAGTTTCAAACTCATACAGAGAAACCTTGATGCCATTTCTTTGATTTCCACCATTTTGGTGTGATAGTTGTTTTTATGATAAATAATTGTATTTTTAAAAAATCTATTAATGGTTCAGATAGAATCTAGACGCACTGCTCATTTGACTCCCTATGATCGGTTCTGGAATGTTTTGATAGCAGATTGTTCGGAAAATTCAATAATGAAAGTCCTGTTACAACGCATTCATATTTTAAAAAAGGGATTGATGGAAACCAAAAGCAGAAAAAAATAATTTTGACATCCATATCTAAAATACGACGTCAGGGTCAAAAATTGCAACATCGCCCACTATGTTAATTCTCATAACCAACCGATGAAATCTTTTAAAAAGTCACAGGAGGGTTGTGTCTAAGACACGACCGCATAGTTGACGTAGGATTACGTTAGGCTATCTGCCACATGCTGATTTTGGATACGTTTGAGAAACTACAGGGAAACTTGGATATAACATACCCTCGTTATAACGTACCCTCGATATAACGTACATTTTACTTCGTACACATTTCCAAAGTGTAAAGGAAAAAAAAAATTTTTTCTTGATAGAACAATGAAGTATATGTATTGTGATGCTAAAACAGTTGTGTACCTTCAATCAATCCCGAAATACAGCTGATTTTGTGATTCCGGATTCTAAATGAATCAAGATTTAATCAACACTACGAAGGGAAACATCATGAGAAAGGCTGGCTTCGTCTTCTGATTGAAGTTATTCATTAACTTTACTAAAACAGCAACACAATAATGTATTATAGACTACGTATGCTTCGATATAACGTACAATTCGATACAACGTACAATTTTGAAAGTGAAATGTACGTTATATCGAAGTTTACCTGTATATTGTTAAACTCTTTGATAATGATTTGGTGGCTCTGAAAAGAGCCGTCAAAAATCAAAATAAAAAAAATAAATACATTTAAATTTTATCAATTCAAAACTGCCTTTGGGCCTGCTAGTTCGATGGGAGATTAATCTGCCTCCCTAAATGAATATTGCTCATGGCGTCGCTTGGTGCCGCCGAAAGCAGACTCATTTGCTGAGGAGTGCTGAGCGACAATGAAAATGTCTTTCTAAAGGTAGGTCGAGAAAGAGTATGAACTAGTTTTCTTCGCAAGGACCCTTCTCAGGGCTAGAGACGAATGAACGTAAAGTTTAAAGTCTCAATAATACAAAAGAAGAAAAATATTGTTACCAGATGTCACGAACTTCGACATTTTTTGCTACTATGGTGCTACTCGCCCGTGTAGATGGCGCAAAGGCACCGCAAAAATATTATTTTATAGAATTCCTTCATGCATTTGTCTGATACGGGCTGTGTATCGTTCGTTCTTGTTTTTGAAGGGACTTTAACCCAAAGGTCATTCGTCCCTAACGGGCTGTGTATGACTGGAGCGTTCCGTTATATGCATGCATGCATATGTCCTTCGCTTCCTTTGCCAAATCCAGTAAAAGGTGGTTGATGAAACGTATGTTTTTGACGTGATACCTTCCATGTTAGTTGTTAGTAGAAAATGTAAAAATAAACAGTATTTTTGATCGGTTTTATATAGTTTTTGTGGCAAGTGGAAAACAGTAAAATAAACTCTTTTGTTTCAAGACAAATTGATAGTCCTGACAAGGACTGGAATGGTTTAATGGGTTGTGCGGAATCTGCTGCGTTTCAGTCGGATGTAGCAGTTTAGTTTTGGGAGTGGTAGCTTTTACGGAATCGCTGATGCTTTCCTTGACTTTGGCGCCATCGGCTTCTGTGCGTCGATTTGCGAGGGTTTGATTGGCACCACCACGACGAGCTAAACGACGGATAGCGGGTGTGATACGATGCGATGCAATGCACTTCGCTCCCCTGCCTCATTTGCCGCATCCAATTGTTGATGTGAAGAGGAGCGCACCAGCAATGCACACTAGATTTAATTCGATGCTCTCCGCTGCTTCCTCTTCTTTGCTCCCTTTGCCGCACCGCATCCATCGTTGGTTGCCGATGGCTTCCTCTCCTTTGCCTTTGCTTTCTTTGCTTTTGCCGTATGGTGTTGGTTGATTTGTAGAGCACTGCACACTAGAAGCCCAGATGTATGCCGATCTGAGCGTTGAACGAGAATGATAAATCCAAAAATGCTACCCGTCCTTTTATATCAGTTGGTATGTGAGAAATAGGCGCCCCCCACTCGCTCGCCATGCAAATATTTGACTTATCGGGGAATGAAAGAAGCGAAGCAGGCGAAAAAGAAATGACGTCAATTTCGACCAATCAGTACCGTTTGGATAGGGGTTGAGATTTTTCAATTGTTCGATAGTTAATTACATGATATATATTATTTTATTCAAGGTGAAAAATTGTTATAGAGTGCCGCAATGTTTTGATGTAAAAATCTCATCAATCCGTCATGAAATGACTGAGCAATACGCGTTTGAAATTGGACATTTTTCACGATGCGATCGATATTCGATTTTCAATTTGTACCCCAATATGTTCCCGAAAGACGTAATCCTACGTCAATAATAGTGTATAACATGTTATTATGTTTAAATCACTCGGATAAAAATAATCGTCTAAACACATTTTTTTATATCTGTATTATAATAGTGACTTTCAACACTTTTGGCTGGTTCGTCACTTTTTACTTCCATTTTTGGAAGAATGTCGGGAGTGAGAATTGAACTCGTGATCTTCAGCGTGAGAGATATGGATGTTACCACTACGCCAGATCGCCTCCATCTTATCTCATATTAAGGACCGCACGTTTTGGGGCAAACTTGAACGCTTCATTTGTTCGGATTCCACGAATGAGATCGTTTCCTTCGATGTGGATGAGACGAAGGCGAGGCATCGGTAGGCCTTGTTAGACTCTTGGGAAACCAAGGATTTAGCATTCAAGTGTAGAAAACACTGGTTATTTCGTGATCCATCCGTAACAGACGGAACGAGAAATCTCGTGAGCGGTTCGCAATGTGTTAAATATAGTGAACATAATTTATTTTCCATTGTAAATGGCACAAAGTTGTTGGTCCTCTCCTAGAAAAAAAAGGGTGAAGTACAGTAGATAATAATTAGGCGGAATTATATGACCGAGAATTGTGAATTTTTGAATTACTGAATTACTTCAATTTTCTCGAATTGTGTTTAGTCAGAAGAACTAGAACATTATGATCTACCGGATATAGAAAATGCACCGCAAATAAATGTTTTAATAGCGCTGCCATCTATCATAAATTAAGAGTATGAGATTTTTTTACAACTTTATGTTCAAATCCAATAATGTTGAATGATTTCAAGGAGAAATGTAAAGTTACGAACCGCTCCGAGAGTACGCATAAAACTTTATACTTCTGGTACAATTTGCGATAGAGCGTTACTTCAATCAACTTCAAAATTTAGATCGATCGGCTAGAAAAACAGCTAGAAAGTTGCCTATAAACATTAAAAATTGCTACAATATTTACAGAATTACAGCAGATTTTAAAAAACACTGTAAAAATTGATGCAAAAATTCAAATAATTTTTCTTCGTCGAAGTAACAAATTATCCTTGTACACCGAGATTATTTCCGTGAATCTTTCAATATACAAATAGTTTACGGGGACCCCGCGAAAAAAAAACCTGAGCAATAACACATCTCTCTCATGCACCCGATATTTTTGTCCACTAAATCTACATACAAATTTCTCTGTAAAATATTCCGTGTAAATCTATGTAAATTATGCTTTCGAGTGATTTATATCATGCGTTCATGCGTTGATATTCCACGATTTTAAAGCATTTCAAAAATCGCCTAAAAATTTCGATTTCGCCTAAAAATTTCGGCCAACGAAAATTTAGCTAAAGATGGATAAATGGATGGATCTCTATCCAATGAGTATTATCGGGACGGTGTTAAGTCAGAGCGGACCAAGTCGCAAAATTAAAAATTCCGAGTTATTGATTGCATTAGGTTAAACATTGTGTAAGCTACATTCCACATTTATCAGATTTGGAAAATCACGCGAACATCAGGAATAACTAATCGAAATTGTTTAGAACGCTCAATGGAAACCCTTTATAGCACCAAACTTCAAACTCGTTTTTCTCGAAATCATAAAAATGTCACATGGTCCGGTCTGACTTAACACCGACCATCTCAAAAATGTGTTTTGGGTCCTTTCAAATAACTTTTTTTTTAAATTAAAATGTTTAAATTTCCCCCATAAAAGTTGTATAGGTTTTGGGCTATAACTTTTCTTAGACCCTTTTCAGACCAATGGAAATTTTGCTAACGATAGATAAAAATATTCTATATCGAATAAGTACTATCTCGAGAATGTGTTTTGGGTCCTTTCAAATTACCTTTTGACGTAGGATTACGTCTTTCGGGAACATATTGGGGTACAAATTGAAAATCGAAAATCGAGTACATCGTGAAAATTGTCCAATTTCAAACGCTTATTACTAAGTCATTTCATGATGGATTGTTGAAATTTTTTCGTCAATCGATTTCGGTACTTCCGAACAATTTTTAATATTGAATAAAATAATATATGTCATGAAACTAACTATCGAACAATTGAACAATCTCAACCCCTATCCTAACGGAAATACCCACTTCTGATTGGTCGAAATTGACGACACATGCGGCGGTTCCCTAACAGAGACATCAAAACCAAGCTGCCTGGGGGAAATCGGCATTGCAAATACATGAAAGTAGGGGGAGCTTTTGTTCCTACCGAAATGTATTCCCTAACAGAGATATCAAAACCAAGCTGTCTGGGGGAAAACGGCATGGCAAATATATGCAAGTCGGGGGCATTTTTGTATTGCAAGTAAGGTAAGTGATACGATTAATTCTTGCAAATAGATTTAAATTTAGAACTTTAATGTTGCTTGCTTCGTGAAGTTTCATGTCAATGACCGATCGTGTATTGTGAAAAATTCAGCACAATTGTAAGTGCAAAATTGTATATGGTAGCAGTTGCGTTAGAAATGACTTGATATATGAAACGATTTATTTCAATTTTCATATATAAAAACCAAGATGTGTTCCCGAGAACAGGTCGTTTGGTTTAAGCTGTCTGTTTTGTTGTGTTCATTTTCACCCAAGGAAAGTTTATACGGCGTGAAAAATTGGAAGAGTGAAGTAATATTGAAAATTGATTTCCCATATGCTCTACATATAATGTTAGGTGTTGTTAGCTCAATTAAAAATTGGGTTGGGTTGGGTTGGCATTGGGTTGAAAAAACACTCATAGAGTAAAAATTATAAATCAAAATTACCTTTTCCATTTCACATATGTAACATGTTTTCACTGATGAGAAAAATTGATAATTGTGTTCGGTATTGGTAATTATCTAAAATTTTTGAAGTGAAAAAACTTTTATTTCACTCATACATATCACAGAAGACATCTCGTCTAGGATCACAGAGTGCGGTTTTCGTCATATCTCGTTTCACTTCGGTATCTTTTATCTGATACGCACCATCCAACAGCTGTTTACCATCCTTCTATCGTCATCACTCGGTAAACACTGGTGGAGCGAACAACCAAACAAAACGGCCCTTTTCAGGGCCAGCGAATCATTATCAAAGAGTTTAACGATGTAATTCTTCAAACATATCCAAAATCAACAGATAACCTAACGTAATCCTACGTCAACTATGCGTTCGTGTCTCGGACACAACCTTCCTGTGATTTTTTTTTTCAATTTTCTGTAAAATTATTAATTTCTCCCATTCAACTTGGCCTAAAACTTTTCTCAGACCCTTTGCCGATTAATACAATTGTGGCTGGAAGATAGGTTAATTTTTTCTCTATCGAATAACTTCGATAATTCTATTCGAACAACTTTTTTTGATACTCAAAATTCTGTATATTTTCCTATGTTTCTCATGTTTCAGTCTATAACTTTTCTCTGTCACGATCATGAAAAAAAATTAATTATGTGGAAAGATGAAACTTTTATCCGCTAACTTCACACAAGTCCGTGAAGAAGAACCGCGAAAACGAGAAAACTCGTGAGCGTAAAGTGTTAATATCTTTGGAATATCCAGATTACCCGTGATCCTTTTATAATAACCAGAAATAAAATATTATTGAGATACTCTAGTGTAGAGGTACGAATTTCGAACGTTTTTTCGAGCTTCGAAAAAATAATACAAATTATTTAATTATGTGTTTAATGATCTATTAAAAATACAGAAATAATTAATCGAAGAAAAAAATAAAAAGGAATTAAAAATTATAAGGGGTTGTATCTAGGACACGACCGCATATTTTCGACGTAGAACTACGCAATTATATTATGCAACCCCCTTGTTTACCACTTCGAATATTATTTTAGAATGCATCGAAATTTTCGTAATAGATTATGGTCTTCGTTACAAATAAATTTGCTGAACGTCATTTTACGTTTAATATTGGGTTGGGGGAAAAAGAAATGTCGTATTTCTGATCGAAATTTGACGCTTTATTTAACATACTTAAAATTATCCAATTTAAGTCAAATATGCGCCGTTTTATTGCCATTTAGAAGGCAATTTCATTATCCCCTCCTTATGAACTTACCCCCCCCCCCCTCTCTCTCTCTCTGCAAAAAACACAGACAGCCAGTTTTCGCAAGCTTCTTTTGAGGCCAACTTAGTATCACCAAGAGCGTTTTGCATGGACCGGAAGAGATGATAATCACTTGGAGCCAGGTCCGGACTATACGGTGGGTGCAATAGGACATCCCATCCGAGCTCCCGTAGCTTCTGGCGGGTCATCAAAGATGTGTGAGGCCGAGCGTTGTCCTCGTGGAAAACAACACCATTCCTATTGATCATTTCTGGCCGCTTTTGGTCAATTGCCTGATTCAAACGGTCAAGCTGCTCACAGTAGAGAACCGAGTTGAGGGTCTGACCATAGTTGAGCAACTCATAGTGAACGATTCCCTTCCAATCCCACCAAACACACAGCAAAAACTTCCTGGCCGTCAATCCGTATCTTCGACAGCCACTACACCAGAACGAAATCGATCAAACCAACGCTGTGCTGTGCGAATCGTTACAGTGTCGAGTCCATAAACTACACGATTTTTTTCGGCCGCCTTCGTTGCAGTTTTACCTCGCAGGTAGTAAAAACGTAAAATATGGCGAATTTCTTGTTTGGTGGACTCCATCTTTGACGCGCTATAACTTGAGACTGAAAAGGACAATCACAACACTGTCAAAACGAAACTTGTAGCACAGATTGTCGTCTTTAAATAGCCGTATAGTATGACCCGATGCGGTAAGTAGGACACAAGATATGTTTAGGTGTTGCCATATATTGACAATATACGACATTTCTGTTTCCCCAACCCAATATGATGCCTAGGACTACCAGAATATGTGAACGGAAGAATTGTCAATCGATCATTGTATTTTACATTTCCCTCTGAAATTATTGCACATCTCATGTTTACGTAGTTCTCGAACCGTGAAAGTTCATTCACCTCTAGTATCTGAAATGGCGATTCCCCCAGGCTTCTCAGCTTAAAAGTACGTTTCAGGGAAACGGTTTGCACAACGACAAGCGAGTACAAAAGTACTCAACACCAAAAATTACCCCCTACTTGCATGTATTTGCATGCAAGGCACAATAAATTTGAAGTCCATGTTAGGGAAACACAGCTCAATGGGAAAAAAAATACCCCCAACTTGTATGTTTTGACGATGCGGATTCCCCCAGGCATATTGATTTAGAGGTCCGTGTTAGGGAAGCACAGCTCGGTGGGAACAAAAATACCTCCGACTTGCATGTATATTTGCAAAGCGGATTTCCAAAGGTACATCGATTTTTAAGTCTGTGTTGGGGAAACCGTAAATCGGGCCAATCAAAACATGGCAGTTAAGGCGTTTAGATAACGCTTGACATTTTACAGTTATTCAATTGTTCATCTCATGAAAAATTGAAATGAAAACATTTTATTAATTGTAATAGACGCGTTGATGCAAACATCTTTCCGATCTGTTACAAAATGTTCGAGTTATAAGCATTCGAAATACAGGTAGGGTTAGCACACATATCAGCAGAACAAATGTATGGGAAAAGGGAAGTTCTTCCAGTTTTCATGAATTTAAACCGTTTAGAGATTAGGGAATCGTAATATATAGCATATCAAACAAACTTAGAGAATTTCTGATTCGATTGGTATGCAAACCATGAGAATTCGTTCACAGTGAAAAAAGTTATTAACGTTAACTTTATTTCATAAAAACGTGACCTGTTTTCTGATTTGGCACCCTTCCTGAAAAACGTAGTTCTACGTCAGAAAAAGTAATTTCGAGAAAAACGCGTTTGATGTTTTGAGACAAGATTGCACCAGATTAGATACCATGTAACTAAAATGGCTGTAACTTTATTCTTGAATGTGGAGGCCTCAGAAATTTCAATTGAGAGTTTTGTTTTTCGAAATTCTAGACAAGAATACCTCCTTAAATTGTTATTCTGCTGAATGAAACTGTGAGAAAAATCATCTAGCGATTTGATTATCTTAATCGCCGTCCACCTGGCACGTTCCAAGAGTTTGTATAAACCGATCAATCATCGCCATAAACTGCGGCTGAATTCTATATAGCTATCGGGCGCTCATTTTTTGAACAAAACAATTTTCCCTCACATCCGTTGGCAGGACTCCTGCCAACCTGATGTGATCGATCGTGTTGTATCGGCGCAAGCGTCCACCGAACATCGATCATTCCCGCTTCTTCAAATTAAAATAGCAGTTCGTTGAATCAAGTGTGAACGGGCGATTTGGTGTGATCCTCTAATTTGTAATTAGAACCCCTTGAAGTGTCTGTACCGGATGCTTAATGGGTTTATGGTGCTCTGCTCTGCTTTCGATTTCAAGAGCACACGGACTGGGCAATGGATTTTCCCCCGAGGCTCTTCGGGCCAGTTTCAAGGTGCCCTCGTGTGAGTTATACGGGTTGGGCGGCGGGAAGAAAAATGATCCCGATTAACTGCAGCCACTCAAACCAAGGTGATGCGGCGTTTGTTTATGATTAACTATGGGCATGTGTGAGCTTGAGAGCAAATTTTTCAATTGGTGCGAGCGATCAACGGTGGAGTCTTTTTTTCTGTTTTGTCGGCCAAACGAGGAGCTCGAGGGGACTGTTTCTATTACCGAAAATAACTAAGCGCTCTTTATGGGCAGGAAATTTGACTGACGCGAGGCAGGGTCTGCGATCTTATTACATCCATGGCTCTAATGCAGGTTCTGCTGCCCGGTACCATCCAGAGCGCCGCAATGGACTGCCAGAATAGCCTACAGGGAGGCGGCGGCAGCTCAAATGGTTTGGTTAAGTGGTGGTTTAAGGTTTCATCAAAAATCCGCTTGATTAGTTTCGGTTGAAGGGTGAAATGATTAGAAGCGATTCGTGAGCGTTGGAGGCAATAAAGAAAATGATACAGTTCATCCGCCGTTCGCTGTCCAAGCAGCACCACGAAATTCGCCAGCTTGCACCACAAACCTAATCTTAAATGGGAATGAGTTTCAATTAGTAAATCATTTCAAAGCTGAATCTCAAAACCATTACTCATCACTATCAATGGCAATTATTATTATCCACCGGCGGCCACTCGCCGTTTGTAAACTGTGAGAAGCCTCCCAAGAAGCATCTCCACGCCGAAGCTGTGTGTCACCTGCCGCAAAGAGTACATCTATCCCGCAGAGTCTTTCACGTCCAGACCGTGCGACCTGTATGAATGTGGCAAGCATCGCGTCATTAATCTTCGATGCGGTAGGTGTTATAATCGGAAAACGTCTCTGACGAATGGATCTCCCCGGCGCAGTTTGAAGCGCGCGCGCACACCGGCGTCGTGGTTATTGCGATGTCCTATTAGTCACAGGTGTCAATCTGAGATAGCCTCTACGCGCACGCTGTCTTTTTTGTGCCTTATGATGGGAAGTGTCTTCCTTGGACAGTTTTTGAAAGAGACAAGCCAACGTCAGTGTAAATCTCGTTGGCACTGTTGGACAGCATTAGCGTATGTGCTCATGAGAGTTTATTGTTATTATCTTCGAATCCTAGAAAAAGAGAATCACAGCGATCCACAACGAAAAAAATCCACTTGAACCATCATCCTATCATGAGACTTAAATGAACAATGTTTGTGAGATGAGGGTGTGTATTTGTATTAAAACAGTTAATAAAGGGTGTGTCACATCAAATTGCATCACGGAAAAAACGCTGTAGAAATTCGCCCAGTAGACCGATCCTTTTGAAAATTTTAGACAGTAAAATAAAAACTATTAAACAACTTTTGGCATTTTCTTTTTATTCATACTTCGAGCCCAAGCCTGTATGCTCGCACCTTCCTCTTTACCCCGTCCATAAGGTTCTGTACAACGTCAGGTTGTAGTTTTTTTTGAACATAAATCCATTTTCTCTTGAAGTCTCCGATTTGACAACTTTTGGGTTCTTTCGGAGGGCCTGCTTCATAATCGCCCAATATTTCTCTATTGGGCGAAGATCCGGCGCGTTGGGCGGGTTCATTTCCTTTGGCACCCCGTTGGGGTTCATTTCCTTTGGCACCCCGTTGGCTTCGTACCACTCCAACACGTCCTTTGAATAGTGGCACGAAGCGAGATCCGGCCAGAAGATGGTCGGGCCCTCGTGCTGCTTCAATAGTGGTAGTAAGCGCTTCTGTAGGCACTCATTAAGGTAAACCTGCCCGTTTACCGTGCCGGTCATCACGAAGGGGGCGCTCCGCTTTCCGCAAGAGCAGATCGCTTGCCACACCATGTTCTTTTTGGTAAACTTGGATAGTTTCTGCATGCGAATCTCCTTCAGAACGCTGAATTTGTCCTCTGCGGAGAAAAACAACAGGCCCGGCAGCTGACGAAAGTCCTCTTTGACGTAAGTTTCGTCGTCCATTACCAGGCAATGCGGCTTCGTCAGCATTTCGGTGTACAGCTTCCGGGCTCGCGTCTTCCCCACCATGTTTTGCCTTTCGTCGCGGTTAGGAGCCTTCTGAACCTTGTATGTACGCAGGCCCTCCCGCTGCTTGGTCCGCTGGACGAATGAACTTGACAAATTCAGCTTATTGGCGACATCCCGGACCGAACTTCTCGGATCACGTCTAAACTGCTTAACTATGCGCTTGTGATCCATTTTTGCCGTTCTTCACCTTCCGGTCGATGGTTAGGTTCTCGAAGTATCGTTTTAATACTCTGCTGACCGTGGATTGGACGATTCCCAGCATCTTACCGATGTCCCGATGTGACAACTCCGGATTCTCGAAATGAGTGCACAGGATTGATTCACGACGCTCTTTTTCGTTCGACGACATTTTTCCAAATTTACGAAAAATTGACAGTGAAGCATGGCCAACGTGATCTATACACTCTTATCTGATTATAAGCGAAAGCTGAAGATATAATTCCTAAAAATTAAATTTCTACAGCGTTTTTTCCGTGATGCAATTTGATGTGACACACCCTTTAACAGCCATTCCATGCCAAACCGATATAAGTTCTCAGATTTCCATGAAAAGTGGTAGTTTTGTTCTTTATCGCAAAATATTAGACCCGTTTTTTTTTATTTTTTCGTTAGGATAACCATTTCCATTTTAGGGTCCGAAAAATCAATTTTTTCCACTTTTTCTCAAAAATTACTTTTTTCAAAAAATTCTTCTGGACCACTGAACCGATTTAGATGATCGAACTAAAACCAGTTGAATACTACCCGACAGAGAAGCTCATCTGTCAAAGAAGTTATAATCTTCTGTAATTAACGTAATGTACCTGCCGTCGGAAGAGGCGGCCTCTCGAAAGCCAAGCTGTGTTCCACTGATTGATCGGTTAGTTTGAAATGTAGTAGATGATCTCTTAGTTAGGACCTTAAGTATAAAATTAATTACGAAAAAGATAATTCATAATAAAAATTGCACTGCTGTGGTGTTAATACGTAAGATCGGATTGAGAAATAAGCAAATATTCCTTAATAGCCGCAACCCCACGAGCGTATGTCCGGAGATTTCCTTTACTTGCCCCTGGCAATTCTCCTACGTCCAGCTGTACTCCGTCGTAGATTATTCGGAAGATTTTGCATGAGAGAACTTAAAGGGGAGTTTACACCTTTGCAAGCAAGACAGTCTACTCCTGTCAGTAAATACAAATGACGCCATTATTATCGGGGGACATCACATAATATGTACACCGTGAGTGTACAATGTCCATTTAAAGGTAAAGGTAACTTACTGTACCAAACAAAATATGATTAGTAAGCTACACAAACACCTTATGCTCGGGAAAGTTGTTTTTCATTCCTAAAATTGTTTGCGCCCAACGATTTGCAACTTGCACAGATTCTTCCATCTTTTTTAGCTAAATCATTATTATTCTTTTATTCATTGTTCACTCTTCAAACGAAATGTGCTCACCTATCTGAACAAGAAGTTTTATACAAATGTTACCATGGATCTCTGGCTATTCAGCAATGGACTTTTGTACAATCCATTTATACTGCTGTGAATCTCCCAGAGCCTTCCATTTTCCAATGTACCCCAACGAATATCGTGAAACAAATTACGGGTTTAATTTCACCTGAACCCAACAGAGTTTTAAGAACACTATGCGCCTCATTAGTTAAAAATATTTCTCCTTTTTATGTTGATGAATTCTAATAAAATCATCAAAATTACCAGCAACTTTAGTAGTAGATACCTCACCTCTTTGAACAAGGCCAATAGATGTTTGAAAGACTCCTAACTGATCTCTGGTGAAAATAAACATAGTTTGGAGGTTTCAAATAAATCACATAGTATAACAGGCCTATGAAAATAATTAAAAATTTTCCCAGCAATGTTTTAAGTATCGATTTCTAATCACTCCATTTAATGTTGAAGATGTTAATTCGAAAACTATCTATTGAAAATAATGTAGAGGAATAAATCATGTTTTCTAATGAAAATACGGTACAAATTGATAAAAAAGACGGGACAATAAAAATGGTAGAAAAAACGGAATTGTCCCGTTCAATACAGTAGGTTTGGTCCATGCATACAAACATGAAACAAGAAAAAAAGTTTACGCATATTGTATTTGTGATTCCTGAATGTTATGTATTAGTAATAAACAATATGAGCTGTCGAATTTTTTCACCTGCTCCAATTTTTGGAAAATTGAAAAATATATATAATTAATATTCGTTTGATATTTTTCCATAACGCTATTGTGAATAGTGAGTGCAACAAAAAAATTGGAAATCCATACTAAGCAAAAAACCCATACAATCGATAAAAAAGTCGTTGTAATTGTGATTCAAGAAATCAACCGTACAGTGTTTTAGATCTCACCGTATCGAGGCCCATATGGCCTCTTTCAGCGAGGGCGGTTCTGATGAACCTCCCGAAAGAAGTTTTCCTGAACTCTACAACCATCAAAATGAGTTTGGAGCATTAACAACTTTGCTTATGACAGGCAAAAACCAATCTCCACTTCCAAAGAAACCTCTTCTAATTGCAAAAAGCATTCGAGCACAGGTCGGTCAGATCGAGAGTGCACGGACAGCAGAAAAAGGTACACAATACATTCTTAATACAAGAAAACCAAATCAGATCAAAGAGCTGCTCAACCTCACTCACTTGTCAGATGGGACAGAGATCGAAATTAAGCTGCACCCTACGCTTAACTCATGCCGCTGTGTTATCGCGTCTTGGGACATTGCTGACATGACCGACGATGAACTACTGAGCGAGTTGAAAAGTCAACGAGTAAAAGCAGTGAAACATATAAAAAATACGCCAGTTTTTGTTCTGACAATGAATCAATCAATATATCCTAAGCATGTGAAAGTTGGTCTGCTACGAATTGAAACGCGGACGTATTACCCAGAACCGATGCTTTGTTTCAAATGTTATCAGTATGGTCACCCCAAACTCAAATGTCCCGGCCCAAAAAGATGTTACAATTGCTCCCAAACACATGAAGATGCAAGAGAATCATGCGAAGAAAACTCTCATTGCCTCCATTGTAACGAAAACCACAGACCGTCCAGTCGTAAATGTATAAAGTACAAAGAAGAAAAAGCTGTCATCCAAACAAAAATCGATCTCAACCTCTCGTTTGATGAAGCTAGAAAACGTGTAGCAACTGGACACACTACCTACTCTAAAGTGGCCGCTCAACCTCGCCTTGATCGGGCTAGACTAGATGCACTACAGGAAGAAAACAAGAAAAAAGATGAACTAATTGCACTCCTAACCGAAAAAGTTAAGCAAAGTGAAGCGTTGGAACAGAAAATGGATGTAATCCTTAAAGTGCAAGCAGAAAAGAACTACGAATTTGATAACCTACTTAAAACAGTCCAAGAGCATGAACAAGCAAACAAACAGCTTGAAAAACAAAACTCTGCTATGAAACACTACATTCAAAAACTTCAAGAAAAAATCCAATTCGAGACGCGTAGTACCAACAAAAGTGAAACTGAAACTAGACGAAAATCAAAGCGTGTGAATGCTCGAGCATCATCATATCAACACAGTCAGGAAATTTCTCCCGAAAACAACCAACCTCCCTCCAAAAAGTCACAGTTACCAGCAACTTATCAACCTCCTGTATTATACGCGGAAGAACAAGTGGTGGATATTTCCGATTATGAATTAGAGTTCGATGAAGATTCTTCACCTCACTATGTTCGGAAAACTCAGTAAATCAACACCAACGCACAACAATCAACCCACCAGACTCAACGACGCAGACGTCATCAACAACAACAACACTAACAACAACCACGCATCTAACTGGATTGAGACGAACGAGAATGTACAAACTCCCTCACTTTCCGGCCGGGAAGCCCAGCAGGATAACATACTTGTCCAGGACGTTACACCCACACCTGTTAATAGCGAAACCCTCTCTGCGACCAGTAAAAACAGTAGCAGCTGCTCAACGCCAATTAGCACCGTTAGTTCTGCTTCCAACATTGCAAATGATTCCAAAACTCTAGAATTTTCTTCGAACGATGCCTATCAAGAGTCTATGCATTTCCACACACGGTTCCTGACAGTAGATGTTCCCGAATCTCGGAGCAACCCTTCAAAAGCTTTCGATGTGAGGGGCCTGTCCCAACAACCAACTTTACGTGATTTTTACCAACTGTGGGATCCAGGCGAAGGTTCGAGTTCCCGAATATCAGTCCCAATGATTCAACATCATTCACCACCGCCTACGTCTTTTCATCTTTCACAAGCTGCAACTACTACCGGTGAGGGGTCCGTTAACCCCGGGCATTTCCTAACACCGGTCCTGATTGTAGATGTTCCCGTACCTCGGACTGATCCTACAGCAGCTACCGGTGTTGGGGACTTGCCCTTACAGGCAAGTACCAGTAAACGTATTGACAACAGACAATTCTCCCCAGCTACCTTCTCATTCTCAGATACTGAATTCAGACGAGTGCGAGACAACGAGAACGAAAGTCAGTTCAGCAATATCTCCGAAATCAACACAAATAACAACGAAACTTTCCTTCTTCAATGGAATGTGCGAAGTATATGGCGAAACTATCCCGAATTCAAAAAACTCGCTGATGACAACACTCCAGCCGTTATCTGTTTACAAGAAATGATGACCGATAAAACCAACAACCTTCTATGCAACAATTACAACTGGATAACACACAATCGTCCAGCGAGCCTAGGGAAGGGAATCGCTGGTTTGGGCATTCGGAATGACTTCTGCTACCAAAGCATAAACAATACCACTGATATGCACGCTTGTATTGCCAGAATTGGCGATCCATGGAACATAACTGTCATTTCGCTATACATTCCAAACAATGCGAACAACGAAAACCTGGTCAACGAGCTCAACGAACTCATAAGTACAAGTGAACCTCCTTACATAATCTGTGGAGATTTCAACGCAAAACATGAAGCTTGGGGTGCATCTACTTCCACTACTCGAGGTCGCAGGATTTTTGAATGGGCTGTTGATAATAATCTTGTCTCGCTGAACAATGGATCACCTACTCATATACACTGCACGTCAGGATCATTTTCATCAATTGATATTTCTTTTGTTTCTGCTGGCCTCGTGTCAAACTTTACATGGTCAGTTGAGCAAGACAGTTATGGAAGTGATCACTTTCCGATTCTCATACGGTCCCACAATACGCTCCGCAACATTTACTATCGCAAAAGATGGCTTTTCAAGGATGCAGACTGGACTGCTTTTGAAATGATAATTGATGAAAAAATTCCAGCTGGTGCCACCATGTCGCTAGACAATATCACTGCTAACATTATCCATGCCGCATCACTTTCAATTCCAAAATCAAGTGGGAAAATCGGGAAGAGGAGCCAGTTTTGGTGGAACCAACAGATAGCGATGGCGGTAAAAAAACGAAGGAAAGCTTTGAGGAAACTCCGCAAATTAAGCATAGAGAATCCAAGCAAAGAAGCTGCGCGTTTGGAATATCTAGAAGCAAATAAGCATGCCAGAAAAATTATCACGGAAGCCAAACAATCATCTTGGGAACGATTCGCGGAAATCTTCAATTCGAATACTAACTCGTCGGAATTGTGGCAAAATTACAACAAACTTGCAAAGAAAAAACATACTGGAGCCCGTAGTATCTTCATCGACGGGAAACAAACGGATGACCCTCAGGAAATCGTCGAACACTTTGCCGAGTTCTTTGCGTCAACCTCATCTACAGCCAACTATTCAGAAGAATTTCAACAACTAAAACGAGATCGTGAAAAGCATAACTTGAACTACAGCTTTGAAGTATCCTCACCCCTAGACAAGG
This sequence comes from Toxorhynchites rutilus septentrionalis, assembly GCF_029784135.1. Lineage (NCBI taxonomy): Eukaryota > Metazoa > Arthropoda > Insecta > Diptera > Culicidae > Toxorhynchites > Toxorhynchites rutilus. The sequence goes on from NC_073745.1 coordinate 268,047,904, forward strand.
ATTTTTCAATTGACGAACTACTGCTAGCCCTAGATAACACGAAAGGTTCATCAACGGGTCCTGATAACATCGGCTACCCGATGCTGAAACGGCTTCCACTCCATTGCAAATACACCCTTCTAAAGGCATTCAACCATATCTGGTCTCATGGAGTAATTCCGAATTCATGGAAACAAAGCATCGTGATTCCAATACCAAAATCGGGAAAAAGCAGCAAGGATTATAACCAATTTCGTCCCATTTCTCTGACCAGCTGTATAGCCAAAACCTTAGAAAAAATGGTCAACCGTAGGCTGACTACCCACCTAGAAACAAACGGAGTATTCCACCCACATCAATTTGCCTTTCGTAAAGGTATGGGCACAAGTGATTATTTTTCGGAATTAGACCATGTGATAACGGAAGCAGCAAAAAATCGAGAACATTGTGAAATTGTAGTTCTCGACTTGAAAAAAGCTTATGATCGTGTATGGCACCGTCACGTGATGGATAGAATTATCAGCAACCACCTGGGGAAGAACATGACGCGATTCATAAGAAATTTCCTCGCAGAAAGAACATTTCAAGTAAGCTATGGAGGATCGTTGTCGCGAGCAAAAATTCAAGAAAATGGTGTGCCCCAAGGGTCTGTGCTTTCTGTGACACTATTCTTGTTGGCAATCAATCCTATCTTTGGTGCTGCTCCTAAGAACGTCCGTATGTTCGTTTATGCTGACGATATTGTGGTCGTTGCTACAGGCAAAATGGTCAAACACTTGCGCCTAAAGTTGGAGAGAGCAGTTCAAGCCATCTCGAAATGGACTTCTAGCGTAGGGTTTGAAATCTCGGTCGATAAGTCTTCAACCATGCATTGCTGCAAACTACAAAAACACCGAAAATGGCACCTTGACGGAGGGAAGATAGACCTGGACGGAGTCGAACTCCAAAGGCCAAAAACCACAAAAATTCTTGGTGTGATATTCGACAGAAGATGCTTGTTCAACAATTACACCAAAAAGTTGATCGAAGACTGCAGAAGTCGACTAAATCTGCTGAAAGCAATTTCTCGGTGGGCTGACAGGAAAACCCTCGAAAGAATTGGATACGCTATTGTTCTCTCCAAATTATTTTATGGACTTGAAGTACTCAAGTGGCAAAACATCATCCAACTTACTCCAACCTATAATGCTGTCATTCGGATTGCATCAGGTGCCCTCCGAACAACTCCAATACAATCGATGATGGCAGAAGCAGCACGGCTCCCATGGGAATTTGTGGCAACCTTAACATTGGCAAAAAAGGCTTGTAGAATCATGGAGAGGGAAAACGCTACAACCAAAACAATATGGAAGAAAACCAATCAAGCACTTTATGCTCTAACCAATCAAAAACTCCCGATGATCACAAAAATCCACACTAAGCTAGGTAGACCCTGGTATGAAGCGTATCCTAAAATCGACTGGTTTTTGAAAAAACGGGTCAGAGCAGGTCAAGGACGTCTGATAGCCCAAAAATTATTTGAATCACTAGTGGAAAAAAAATACGCTGATTACGACCTTTGGTTCACAGATGGTTCGTTATCACAATCCAAAGTTGGAGTTGGAATTGTAGGCCCGAACTACCGGCTTAGTGGAAGCCTTGGTAATCAATGTTCCGTTTATTCCGCCGAAGCTTTTGCAATTGCGAAAGCTACAAGGCAAATACAAAATAGAAGCGTAATTTTCACAGATTCTGCAAGCTGCTTACAGGAGATAGAAAAAGGGAAGTTGCATCATCCTTTCATTCAAAAAATTGTAAAAGAGATGAAGGATAAACAAATCATTCTATGCTGGGTTCCTGGTCACCAGGGAATCGACGGAAATGAAAAGGCGGATGACATGGCTCGCGAAGGACGAAATGCGGAGGTGATTTGTTCCTCGATTCCCGCACAAGATGCAGTTAGCTGGTGTAGAAGGATTTTGTGGCAAAAACATCAATTTATCTGGAACAACGCAGATCCGAGAGGCCTAAAACTCATTAAAGGTACCATAACGAGATGGAAGGACAGAAAAACTAGGCGAGAGCAAATAGTACTGACCAGATTGCGTCTGGGACATACTTGGTACAACAAAAAGCATCTGTTCGAGAGGAAACCTCCCGCGATGTGTGACATCTGTAGCAAACCAATCACTGTGAATGATATACTACTCGATTGCTGTAAATACGCTATTGAAAGGAGACGAAATGGACTACCAAACAATATAAGGGATATATTAAGTAACAACAACAATATGGAAGAAAAAGTACTGAAATTTTTAAAAGACATCAAACTGTACAATCATATATGAATTACTGTAAACTCACAAAATAAAATTGAAATACAGAGGCGAATGCCACATTAGGCAAAGTCTCTATAAAAAAAAAATAAAAAAAAAAAAATAAACAATAGAACTGTTTACATCACCATGAAACATTTGGGGCGGGAACTAAACAAAAATTCAAACAATTTCCATTCCGACGATCTCCTTTTTATCTCAAAGAGGCATTCTCTGGATAAAAAGTTGATGGGTCTGATAGGACTGTGATTGTGTGTAGTAATTTTTCAAAATCTGTATTTTTTTCTCTTTTGATATATCAAATGGATGCCCTGAAAAACCCGTTTCCTGTATGTACGTGTATCCGTTAAACGGGTTAGATGACATAACGTGGTAGAATTCGGTACCGCAATCTGTTCAAAAATGTACACAAAAATACCATTAAAGCCATTACTACCCTTTTCTTCTGTTTATTCAATCATGCAGAAGAAGACAAAGAGTCATCATGTATCATTTTTAAACACAAGTCTAAATAGTTAAGAACTACATAAATATAAGCCTGAGTCAAATCAATCTATGACTACAAAAATATATTATAGATAAAAATAGCATTATCTCCTTCGTTACCACGTTGTCCGGAACATTGTTTGTAATAACTTTATAGCCCTGTAAGATCGCGACTACTCAAGCTATCATAATCTGATTTACGTGGCTATACCCTTTCGATCTTCTAAATCAGCAACCATTGAAATTCATTTATTGCATTTTCACGTAACCAAACAACATACTCGATATTATGACATCCTGGACCACAATTACATAAATTACAATTGCCAACCTTACAGAATACTAATCTGGACAATGGCACCGATACCAACAAAGAACGCTTTATGGATCGGACAAAATCTTTCGGTCACCATCCGAGGGCAGAAAGAATCAAAAACCGTCAAACTGCACATGGCCTCACGCTTATTAACGTTCGAAGAATCTCTTGCTACAGTTTTCAACTAGTTGACGTGGGTTAAGTCACGCTTAATTATCCGCCTTTATCCGTTTCTTCATCCCTCTCTCTGTCTCTTACACGCCGAACACCGTCGTTATCCTTCCCCGCATGCCGTCCCCGATGACAGGGCATCTTCTGTTCGAAAGAAATCTATTGTCCCACTCTTGGTGACAATCGGTACCACAACCAGAAAAAGCCCCTAACTGCCTGACAGGCTGGCAACCCACAGAGTGTGATTTTCCACGCTATTTTTTGGTGCGCTTCCCTCGAACGCGTGACCCCAGGGAACCCGGGGAGAGGATGCCAGGGAATAGCCGTGAAAAACACTCCTAATTTGGCCACAGCAAATTTTCCATGTTAAATCGATTTGATCAGTGCTATCGACGCTGGGTGGGGTAGCGTTGTGAATTGGGCTTAAATAAACTTGAAATTTGAAGATAAGTGGAACTTTATTAGCTGTAATCGATTCCGAAGGAGCATGAAGTTTGGATTCGAAAAAAAGTTGCTGCTGTAAAAAAAGAAAGAGACATGAGGGGAAATTCCAAAAAAGAGGAAAGGCAATTGCATCCAAATCCGAATCAGATTTAAATACGGTACTCGAAACGAAACGAAAAACGCGGGACGGGTGTTTTTCGTAGAATTCGGGTATGAATATGTGATTGAATTGTGATTTGGTGGCTGCATGCTCTCAAAACAAACAATCTGTTTTTCTGATATAAGCCACTTGCTTCCACATTGATTCCTGCTTCCTCCACGTGTTGCTCGCGGCAACATTGGGCGCGTGTAATATTAATGGTACCTCGGACAGATGAAGTGACGCCTTAACGCTCTCGACCCGGTCGTTGCTATCCACTTAGACATTCAAATGTAAGCCACTGACGTTCAACCGATCGCGATATGCTGGGCGACAGTTTCCACTGTCCGTCGCAAAACTGCATTCTTAAGTAGTCCTTCGTCTGGCGGATGCTCTGTCTGTCTGAGGACCGATGCCGAGACGCTAGGATTGCGCTGCATTATTCATCCCGGTAGAATAACTACGACGAAGATTATATAACTACATGTTGCCCCGTCTATCGATTCCTCAACGCAACAGAATCGAAAAATCGAAAGTGACATCTTCAAATCAACCTATTCACTATCTATTGATGGCAGCCCGTGTCTGCGAGGCGAGTAGGATTTGTATATATTTGATTGTTTTTTTCTTTCAATTCGATTACAGCATTCCACAGCCGGAACTTCTGGAACAAATTGGCTTAGTGGCAGGCGCGATATAAATCAGTGAACCGTGCGCGTTGATCGTGAATCAAACACAGATCTACAGCTAGGTCCAAGAAATATCAACCGGGAGGTCTACACGGTCATAACTGAGCAACGAATTGATCAATAAAAGCATTTATAATAATCTTTTATTTTACGATTGTTATTAAATAATACGATGATCTCCAATCGGTCGAATTTTCTCCTGGGAGTGCTGTCTGTCATCAATCATAGATACGAAACTAGCTAGACCAACTGATTTGAGGGCATTGGGGGCACTTCGGCAGCATGCTGGGTGCTCTGATTTTTATGTGAAGAAAGTCTTTCACAATTTTTGAAAGACTTTCTTCAGTTTTGATAATGGAACAGACAACGAAGCAGTACAAAACACCATTAAAAGGGAATTGTACAGCATTTGTCAAGGTTTTTACAACAAGTTAAACTTGAAACAAATTTTCCTTATATTAAAGAACAAGATTTGAACAAGGTTTGAAATCCCTTCCGACTGGCAGTGACGAATGTTTTGGACCAATTTCAGAACAAACTCATCGATCTACAAATGATTGATTTGTATCCTGATATGCGTTGTTATCTTTTGCGTAGTATGTAAATCTGAATTTCCTGTGAATATGTGAATCTGAATTTCCTGCAATGCTGCTGATGGAAACACCATAACAGAGTGGATATCGAAGATGACATGAGGTGTGCTTCTCGACAACGTTCTCGAGCATTACGGTTTAGGCGGAAATCGTTCAGGTGCCATACTGATTTTATATACTTTTTTTGTAAGTATAAAATCATATTTGTTGCGAATATAACTTGAAACCAATCTGTTTTCTATTATTTTACTGAGCATACAGACTTTCTTACAAAATACTGATAGGGGAAAACACTGGGATTAATTCTCGTAAAACGAGGAATGGAGCAAAAAAGGTTGAAAACCACTGGGTTAGATGATTCCCGTGCTGCAGTGGCTAGTGATGTATCAGTTTTGTTTAAAAACATCCCCAATTCTTACACAAACTACCTCCAATTTTTATCGATAAACTCTAATTTCGAATTTAACTCTAATGAGGGCTTGTTCTTTGATAACAGAATCCCAACAAAGTACTGAAAAAAGTAACGCATCTCTTACTACATTGAAAAGCAACGTTCTTCTACTGAAGGTGATTCCAGAAAGATGAAAAAAAAATATTTGGAAAGCGAAAAATTTTGGAATAATTATACAGTAAACAGTACACTCCAATACAGTTCCTATATTGTACTTCATTGTAAATCAAATTAAATTGTATCTGCAATATCTTCAAATCAGCAAGCAACTCTGTCTCAAGCTGCAGCATACAGGAGATAGACATAAAGAATCAAATGACCTTATCTGCCGTTCTACGCATAGTTGTCCCATGTTCCAAAAACAGCAACTGAGGAAAACGCATTCAAAGTTTTCTAGCATATTTGTCTAACAGAAGCTTTAAGCATTTCGGTTAAAGGGTTACACTGGGTTTTTATATGCAGAGAACTATTGCTTAATGAAATTTGAAAAGATCCCTTCATTTGAATCAATCAATCTTGGTTACAGGCTTGAAAAATCATGGTGAGACAGTTATGCCTAGAATATCAACATGGGAATTTGAATTGATTGAATTTTATATTGTTTTTTGAAATACTGGAAACATACAGTTTTTTTTGTATTTGTATAAAAACAAAAGTTTTTTTTGTATTTTTCCGCAAGATTATGCATAAAAACATCGTTTTATGAAGAAGGGAATGATCTGCAATACTTTAAGAATATAAATCTCGCTGTTGCAGGGCATACGCTAACAAGTTGTACATATGTTCTGTTAATTTTTTCTATTTGTTTGAGAATTAGTTCGTTCTTCCAAACCAGAAATGAGTACATTGGTCCTGCTGAAAGCGTGACATAAAATTCTTATACTTGAACCGATTTTTTCAATATGAATGTACAAAAAATATATGGTGGGACAGTCATGAATAGAATATCAACATAGGGCAACTGAGCTTGATGTTTTTTTTTAAAAAGCTGGGAACAAACAATAAGTTTTTTTGTGTTTTCCCGGAAGATTAGGCATAAAAACATCGTTTTATGAAAAACAAGAAAATTGACATATTTTTTTTGTTCACCGATGCACACATACTTCGTCTACCTGTTATGCGTTACGCTGATATTCATTAATAATTTTTTAATTTTGTTTTTGGTTCGTTACAACCAACTGCCAGCTTTACTGCCAGCAGCACCTCCCGAGTGTCGTGTTCGACCAACCATACGAAACCCATTTCTCTAGTGAGGAACTTATTCTGTTATACGTATAGAGAACTTGAGACGAGAATAAAATGATGAGACGTAGGTTGTTGAGAAGTAGACAGCAACTAAGTAAGACGTTTGTATTTTATTCTGTAAATTATGATATATTATATGAACATAACACCGAGAACAATTCTTCGTCAAACATGGATGCAACGGAATCGATTTCGACCATTTAGAGTCAATAGTATCCTCTGCAAGTCAACCGGGACGCATGCTGGAAATCACTTTGGAAGCTTCTTCTGACCCCGTAACAGTCGAGCAATCCTTCACAACATTATTCGATTTCATTTCCTGCCGTCGCAGTCGTCCCAGCCTGCACCTCCAGTTCAACAAACGATTTCCGTAAGCCTGCCTAATCCAGTTGTGTCCTGCATGAGTCAGCTGATCTCATCTCCGAATCAGCCGGGACGCACACCACAAAGCATTTCGGAAGCCTCTTCTGACCCCGTAACAGTCGAGCCCTCGTCTTCCTTTACCTGCTCCGTATCCTGCCGTCGCAGTCGTCCCGGCCCTGTTCTCGGAGGCTCGGAAGGGGCCTTTCAGCCTGCACCTATAGGCAAGTATGTGTGCGATATCAGTCGATCGGTCCCTGTAGGCTCTTATAATTTCAGTTCCATTTGCGACACTGATAAGGGTAATGAACACGTGGCATCCGATAGCCTGCAGAGTCCACTCCTGTTCGGAAGTGCTTCAGAAGGAGACAATCGGGATTCGGTGGCTGTTGGCACTCATCCACATAGCAGAAATCGCCACGTGTACGTGTACTTCCAATCGTTGGTGGCATGAATAGTACCATTAGGGATTATTTGCTGGCCAGTTCTGATCAATGTTACGACATTATTGCACTCACCGAAACTTGGTTAAACGATCGTACCACATCCACTCAGGTATTTGATAAGAGTTACGATGTTTTTCGCTGCGATCGCTGTAAGTTAAACAGTTCGAAAACTTCTGGAGGTGGAGTACTGCTTGCCATCCGCCAAGATCTAAAACTCCGCATCGTTCCAAATGACTCTTGGCTAAGCATCGAACAGGTGTGGGTTGAAATTAAGGTGCTTGATCACTCACTTTTCCTGTGTGCAGTTTATATACCACCAGACCGTGTTCGTGATGTAGCTTTGATGACCGTTCACGCGGATTTGATCGCAACAGTGCGCTCCAGACTAAAACCGATGGATGAAATGGTGATAATTGGTGATTCTAATTTACCTGGAGTTAGAGGGAATCCCTCGAGGTTTGGATTTCTGTACCCGGACGCCAATCATTCCACGCTTTCAACGAGCACAGTCTCTCTGTTAGATTCCTATAGTACCAGCCTGCTCCAACAGATCAACCACGCCGAGAACAACAATGGAAGAATTCTAGATCTCGGTTTCGTTAGCAATGCTGACTCAGCTCCTGTTATTCCTGCTGCAGCTGCTCCATTATATGAAACTGTTCCTCATCGTCCTCCTCTGCACCTTGTTTTGGAAATCTGTGCTTCAAATCGATTCCGCAAAACTGCAACTACGACTACGACTACGACTTCAAAAACGCTGACTATAACGCCATTTCTAACGTCCTGTCTACTATTGATTGGGAAGATGTTTTAAACGGTGACGATGTAGATACTGCAGAAATGAAAATGGTTAATACGCGCTTTTCTCACCAATTTTCAGATATGACAATATCCAAGCTTACTAATGTTATCGAGTAAAATATACTAATCTCTGGTAGGGATGCGGGTTTGTTGACAATATGTACAAAAAATTTGTACATTCTACTAATTTTGCATTACCAAATGTATTTAGTAGTTTTCGACCGAGGATTTTTCTAAGGTTAGGCTCAGGCCCTGCTACTTTTTTTTATTATAATGGTATACATGCCCCTGAAGTATGATACAATTGTCAGCTGTATTCAATGTTTACTTGGTCTGTGGCACCTGCAAAAGTTCAATGTGTTCTTATAAACTCAGCGATTAAATATAGTGGGTTATGTCTAAAACACGACCGCATTTTTGACGTAGGACTGCGAAATGTTTATTTTCAATCTTCTTCTTCTTCTTCTTCAATGGCACTAACGTTCCTAGAGGAACTTCGCCGTCTCAACGTAGTATTACTTGCGTCATTTTTATTAGTACGCAGTTGAGATTTCTATGCCAAATGACACGCCTTGCAATGCATTCTGAGTGGCAAGCTCTAGAATACGCGTGATCACAGTGCAAGTCGGAGGAAATTTCTTTGACGAAAAATTCCCCCGACCAGAACGGGAATCGAACCCGAACACCCGGCATGTTAGTTATGACGCTAACCACTCGGCCAAGGGAGCACAATCTGCTAGTTGTTATTTTAAAATGCATCGAGATTTTCGAAATAACTCTATAGTAGGAAGTTTTAATGGTATGGAAAGAGTCGTAGATTTGTAGAATCAGCTGAAGATGATTGAGCAATGATTCATTCTTTCCTTCATGAGAAAAGGACGAGCACGAGAATAATTTTTTTTTATGGTGTTGTCGTGGCGATATTTTTTCATTTGACATTTGACACACGGCTATAGGCGATATGTTTGTTCCATCACATCCATTGTTCCACATTTGTAATAAACGAAACATTAAAACGGTTTAATGATAACTATCTCAATTTACATTTGACAACACATAAAAACAAACAACAATGTTTAATGCGAAAATACAAAAGCGCTCTCCGCCATGCAACATGAAAACCGACGCACTGTATCATTTCATTGAATCCCTTCTTGGATTTGAAGATGCGAACAAAATCACACAACGATTACATCGGTCCTTCGTCAAAATGGATCAAAGAGTTTGTATCGAATTTCGCGAAAAGTGTGTAAAGTGTTAACAAACGCCTATGGTGAGTCTGCTATGGATAAAACAAGACCTTACGAATGGTATAAGCCAGAGGTTCCCAAACTGTGGGTCGCGACCCCCTGGGGAGTCGCGGGCTGGTCTCTGGTGGGTCGCGAAAAAATACCTCATTTTGTGTTTTTCGCTACTATTTTAAAAAATCTCCCTCAAATTTGGCAACCATTCTATTTGCTTTTTTTACGCATGTATGAAAAGTATGAATCGTGTAAAAATGTGTTCCGTTCTCACGAAAACTTGCAAACATTGCGCGTATTAGTGTAATGACTTGCTGACTTAAGAATGAACGAGCATACATAACAATTCATTGTTATTGAATGAACTCAGCCAGTCCAACCACGAGCAAATGCAAAATGAAAAGTGACACACGTAAGCAGCTTTGATGCTGATGTGTATTGCAGGTATTGGTGTTCACCTTTCTCTTCCATTCATGTTGATAGATAAACGCAGAAAAGTGGCTGATCAGCTAGCATCGTTTTGCGAATTGCTAAAAACAGTAGGTGGATATTTTCGTTCGAAAATTGTGAATATTTGTCGTTCATTGTTTCAATATTTTTCAGGGATGTATAAGTGGTTGCTGAAGAAGCCTAAAAGTGAAGATTTAGAAACTGAAAAGAAAAGTAATATCGCCACGACAACAGGAGGCGGAACGCGGAGAAAACTTGAAGATGACGATGACAAGCCGAGCAGAAGTGAAAAAAAAAGAAAACACGGAAATTCGATCCTGATTATGTGCAGTACGGTTTCATGGTGTATGATGAGAGTGAGTTACCTCGGCCGCAATGTGTGGTTTGTCTTGATATCTTGTCAGATGAAAGCTTGCGCCCTAACAAATTAACTCGTCATCTGCATACAAAACACCCTGAATTGAAAGACTAACCTATATATTTTTGCTGCAAATGTTCAGGAAACTGAAAAAATCCAGAAATAATATACAAGACTTTACAAAAGTTACTGACAAAGCTATGGTTGCGTCTTATCATCTGAGTTTGAGAATTGCGCAGTCCGGAAAAGAACATACGATCGGCGAAAATTTGGTTCTCCCTGCAATCAAAAAAACTATCAATCATGTTCGGCCAAAAATACGTGCGTGGACGAGTCAACTGATGTGGAGGGACTGACGCAATTGATTGTTTTTGTTCGATATTTCTGGAATGGTGATGTGCACGAAGATCTGTTGTTTTGTGAGCCGATTATGCGCGGAACAAGTGAGGGAATATTTGAAAAATTGGATTCTTTTGTGAAGGCCAAGGGGTTAGAATGGGAAAAGTGCCTTGGAGTCTGTACTGACGGCACACGCGCAATGTGTGGGAGGCACAGTGGAGTTGTGACGAAAATTTTAAAGTTAAGTCCAAACACTTCTTGGACTCACTGTAGCTTGCACCGGGAGACATTGGTGGCCAAAACTCTTTGCGATGATTTTAAAAACGTGTTGGAAACAACAGTAAAAATTGTTAACTTTGTGAAGACCAAACCTCTTCAATCACGCTTGTTCGAAAAGCTATGTGAAGGCATGGGAAGCTATCGATGGCTATCGAGGGGCAAAATTCTAACAAGAGTTGTGGCACTACGAGAAGAGTTGGCAACGTTTTTGGAAGGGAAAGAGAATTTTTCGGTTCTTCTGCGAGATCAGAATTTTTCACTCAAACTGGCATATCTTTCTGGCATCTTTCAAAAGTTAAACCATCTGAACACCTATCTTCAAGGCTCAACATCGATTTATATATTTGATGTCCATGACAAAATCAGAGGTTTTATGAAAAAACTGGATTTGTGGCTCCGCAATATGAAAAACAAGAATTATGATTGCTTTGATTCATTCGAAACGCTGATTTTGGAAAAAAAATCTCAAACCATCACCTCTAATCATCACTGGCATTTTGGATCACCTGAAAATGCTGAAGGAAAAGTTCGTCGAGTGTTTTGATGCAGAAATGGAGAAAACAGCCAAGTTCATCTGGATTGTCGACCCTTTCAACCAAAAAGTGGCTGTTTCCCATATATCTACGAAAGCTGATGAAGAGCTGATCGATTTGTCAGAAGACAGTATTCTGAAGCTTAGGTTCGGTCGGCGGAATGCGCTGAAATTTTGGATAAGTGTGGAACACGTATACCCACACTTATTCAAAAAGCAGTGAAATTCCTTCTGCCTTTCACAACATCCTACCTATGTGAGACTGGATTTACTGAAATGGTTGCCATTAAAACGAAATACAGGGATAAACTCCGCTTGGCTCCATCGTTGCGGTTGAAATTGACAAATGGATATCAACATAAACCAGATCATCGACGATAATCGCAAACAAAGTCATCCGTCACACTGAATTGTTAACAAGTAGCATGTTTTCTGAATAAAAGATTATCATTCCTTTCAAACAATATTCACACCAATTTCATTTAAATAATAATGTGTTCCCATATTTCCTAGTGTTTATTGACTGCTGATGAATAGAATCATGTAAAATTTCATTTTTAAATCATACCTATTTCCAATTAAGGTTAAAAAAAATCAAAAATAGATCTAAAATTTTCAAGGGGGTCGCGACAATTATGGTTAATGTCTAGGTGGGTCGCGCACTCAAAAAGTTTGGAAACCTCTGGTATAAGCGTTTCCAAGATGAACGTAAAGACGATAAGATGAAACCGATGAAAACGTGTAAAATGTGAACGAAATGGTTATGAACGATGGTTGAATCACGATTATTCATAGTGAAAATGCACCTGTTCACACTTTATTGCTTGTTCGGCGTTTTCTTTTCGGACAAAAACAATACTGTAACGATGCCCCGCCTCCATATTCGTCTGGAATGACACCGTGTGATTTTTTTCTATTTCCAGTAATGAAAAAAAAAGCTAAAGGACCGTCCCACCAGAATGGTGATAAGTATAAAATTTTGGAAATATTTCAAATTACAACACCGAGATCGTACCCATTTAACCCTTTCATGACCATAAGATGTCCAAGACTAAATATGCCAATATAACACAATATTTTAGCTATTGTCGGGGTAAAGTAAGAGAATATCACGAAAAAAACATAACAGAGTGTATAGGTATCCTATAATTTCATGCGAAATATTTTTCCCTATGGACCATAAAAGTGAATAAACGAAGAGTTAGATTTATTATATTGGTATTTTATTCATTGCTTTGTAATAGAAAAAACATAATAAAACGTATCAGAAAAGTAAAATAAATAGTTAGTTATGATATTCTACGAAACAACTTCGTTTACTTGTGAAGCACAAGTGAACATTGCACATAACACATTTATTATGTGGTTGTTGTTAAGTCCGACCAAACCATGTTTGACAGTTCTTTTTTTATTCGTTCAGAAACGTATGTCTTGGACATACGTTTTATTTTGACCTTCAGTAGAAAAAATATCGATTCAATAATAATTGAACAATTGATCACGATTTTTGTAGAAGGGAAAAATATTTCCCTTGAGCGTGAAAGGGTTAGGAAAAGTAATAAAAAAGAATCTACATGCGATATTGTATACACGTTGTATACTAAGACTAACCGTTCTCGAGATACAAAAAAAATTATATGAGGAAACTAACGATTGAAAATTTTGGCAATGAATTGACTACAATTAACACAAAAAACCCCTTAACTGGGAAACTTGATCGCACCCGCCGTATTCTCCAGATCTAGCCCCGTCAGATTATTAGCTTATTGCTTCAATAAAGCAACAGAATAAAGCCGAATATAATGAGATGCACACCTGATATACGACATAGTGTTCATATCGATAACTCTCATTTTTGTCACTTTAGTTGCGTTCTATTTCGCCGATAAGCGGGGTTCTACTGTATCATAATTTTGGGGAAAAAAGTCATATTATTCAATCGAAGGCCTCACGACACGACTTTTCCAAAGGTCAGTTTTTCGTGATTTTATTAAAATGTTCATCCTATATTTTTGCATAGTAATCAACAGCTTACAAAACGTTCACAACACGAATCATCGATCAACGAGAAAAAAAAGCACAACCATCACTACCGAACTCCACCGCCACACGTGGTAGCCGTTTAACCTTCGCCACCTCTAATTGATGCCAAAGATGTTCCCACCGCTTCTGGCTGTAACAATCTAGTAGTATCGATCAGATTGTTGAACCGCGGAGACCGCCTTCAAAGATGTTCTGCCCCGTAAAAACGCATGCATGCAACCCTTGCCATCATTCAAATCATTCCGTTTTATCGTCCCTAAAGATAGGCCACGGATGGCATTCGCGATTGTGTGTGCGGTGGTTCCGTGCAGAGGTCATAACATTCCGGGATGATTAATGATTCGCTTGAATGGCAGCGATGGCGGTTTTGTGGGGGGCCATAAATAATCGGCTGGGTCTAAATTTTAACGCGTCGACTGACGCGCGGTGCCCTTTTCTCATAAAATCTTTAAATGCCCGGCTGGTCCTGGCATGGAGACTTACGATCTTCGTGGTAAATAAATCTTGGTACTATTGGCGGGAAGGCGTCGACAGTTTTTTGCGGGTCAAATCGGTCAATCTGAAGAACCACCAGGTATCGATATTGGTGCCTTGGCGGAATTTGATCGTTTATGAGAAACTACCAGCTGCTCACTAAGTACCGTTAACTGCGCGAAACACATCGACCGGATTTATCCCGTTAGCTAAACACTCAAGTCCTTATGTACGTGTGTTTATCAGCCAAATCTAGAATTATGCGAGGCGATTGTACCACACCTTGCCGCAATTGAAAATATTGAATTACACAAGGAGAGCCCGTGAAATCGGCGGGACTTGTGTGATGAAAACAAACAAAAAAATCATCCCAAAAAGAACAATCGGCTCTTTGTTTTCACGCCTCGTCGGAACGGCATATTGGGTTTCAGTGATGGATTAATCAAGATTTCAATTCCTCGGTGGCTTTTTCTGTGAGAACGGAGCCTCTTAGAATTGTTTTTTGCGCGTTCCCAACTGGATCTTCCTGTTCGAGCAGAAGGCAAAACTAGCGGTTTTTGGAATTGTTCGTTTTGTTCTTGCGATTATTATTCTAATGCATTTGTTAAGATTCGAACTAACGGTGATTTTAGTTGCTTTAAGCGACATCCTGTCGCTGTTTTGTTGTGAACAAAAAATATACGGAAAATTTGTCACTTTTTACTGAATGAATGACTGATGCGAAAAAAAAATTATTCCAGCTGGCCAAACATCGAAGATATTTTTCTCCCACGATCAGAAATCGTTTCAAAACAAAAAAAAAGCTCATTATCAATCTCCTTCTAAAAGCAGCCATTCTCGGGATATTTATTTATTTATCACCGTCTCGAATTGTTTATAATTCCACAGACTGAATCCTTATATTAAAATCCTTAATCCTATTTTCAAAGACAGTTTTGGACACGTTAACGCGTCGACTGACGCGCGGTGCCCTTTTCTCATAAAATCTTTAAATGCCCGGCTGGTCCTGGCATGGAGACTTACGATCTTCGTGGTAAATAAATCTTGGTACTATTGGCGGGAAGGCGTCGACAGTTTTTTGCGGGTCAAATCGGTCAATCTGAAGAACCACCAGGTATCGATATTGGTGCCTTGGCGGAATTTGATCGTTTATGAGAAACTACCAGCTGCTCACTAAGTACCGTTAACTGCGCGAAACACATCGACCGGATTTATCCCGTTAGCTAAACACTCAAGTCCTTATGTACGTGTGTTTATCAGCCAAATCTAGAATTATGCGAGGCGATTGTACCACACCTTGCCGCAATTGAAAATATTGAATTACACAAGGAGAGCCCGTGAAATCGGCGGGACTTGTGTGATGAAAACAAACAAAAAAATCATCCCAAAAAGAACAATCGGCTCTTTGTTTTCACGCCTCGTCGGAACGGCATATTGGGTTTCAGTGATGGATTAATCAAGATTTCAATTCCTCGGTGGCTTTTTCTGTGAGAACGGAGCCTCTTAGAATTGTTTTTTGCGCGTTCCCAACTGGATCTTCCTGTTCGAGCAGAAGGCAAAACTAGCGGTTTTTGGAATTGTTCGTTTTGTTCTTGCGATTATTATTCTAATGCATTTGTTAAGATTCGAACTAACGGTGATTTTAGTTGCTTTAAGCGACATCCTGTCGCTGTTTTGTTGTGAACAAAAAATATACGGAAAATTTGTCACTTTTTACTGAATGAATGACTGATGCGAAAAAAAAATTATTCCAGCTGGCCAAACATCGAAGATATTTTTCTCCCACGATCAGAAATCGTTTGGATTATCAACGGTCAAAAAGTGTCACATTCAAACTCTGATGTACGATGCCTGTTGCTCCCTACGGCCAGCCAATTTTCACGCCACATTAGCTACGGTGCGATATAGATTCTCCAAGCTCCCGACAGTCAGGTTGGGACGGTTTAACAGAAGGCATGAAATTGCTGCCGTTGCCTCAAATTATCACCGAAGCGTGGCGAATCGCAAACCGAAGATTGAAATTTTCTATGAAAAGAAGGCTCGTTCGGGTCGTCGGTATCCTTTTGCTGGCGTGTGTTTTATCTGCTCTTTCGAAGGAAGGTAAAAATCTAGGCCGTGCGGCTGGTTTCAATGGTTTCTTGTTTGCAAAGGATAGATGCGACCAAAATTGAGCTATGTGTCGCTCGCGGTTGGCACGGTCCGGCGGTGTCACCAGTAGTGGTAGCTTCGGAGGTCACGTGAAGTCGGATCTAACTTATACTCTTTTCTTTTTCTCTCTGTGCAATTCCAAATGAAATCATCCTAGAAATGCAGATTTTAAAAATATGTATTTTTGATTCGATTGAAAGTTTGTATTCCGTTTTGGTTGAAGGAAACATGAGCTTTCCACAGCAATTGGGAATTTCTTGACTAAAGTGAACTTTTAGAAAGGGGATTTCGATTTTAGTAAGACAAATCTTTGATAATTCATATCTCAAAAACAATGAGTCGTACCGAATTAGTTTCTTAGAAAAAGTTATAGAGTTTCGATGTTTAAACGTGATTAAAATATACACTGAGAAAAAAATAGTACTCTTTTTCAACACTCCTATACTCGCGCATTGGTCTGTCAGACCGAGAAATCTATAATTCGTTCATTTCTCAGAAAATATCAACACTACGACTTTGCGTTTCTCTCTAGCTTCGTTATTCGTCGTTCGTCATCGTTTAGCGTATCGCATGTGTTGGTACAAAGGGGACGTATGTCACTTTTTTAACACTTACGGTCTGACACACAGACGCGAGTATAGGAGTAACTTTTTTGGACAAGTGCCTTTTTTCATATTCTAGAATATTGTTGAATGAAATGTTTAAACTAATGTTAGTGGCGTGGAATATTTATTAAATATAATGCATAAGATCATTACCGGACTATTCTTATTTGATTTCAGTCCCTTTTTTTTGTAACAGGATTGAACAGATCCATATATGA